>NC_143256.1:23643514-23946544 GCF_984573655.1 Nuphar pumila | reverse complement strand
AAAAAGAAGAGACTATGTGCTATCAATGCAACAAGCCAGCTCACGTAAGACGTGACTGTCCTCTCCTAAAAAGAAAATCCAAAATCGAGGAACCAAAGAAGAGGTTCTTCAAGAAAAAGGCTCTACATGCTCAATGGGATGATTCAGAACCATCCACCAGTGAAGAGTCAAGTGATGATGAAGCTGAAACTGCAAACATGTGCTTCATGGTAGAAGAAAGCTCTGTAAGTGAAACTTCTGACTTTTCTTTTGAAGAACTTCAAAATGCTTTTCAAGAACTTTTTGAAGAATCCAGAAAAATAATTCTCAAAAACAAAGTTTTAAAATCCGAGAATTTAGAGCTTTCCCAGAAAAATGAAAAACTCAGTATTGAAAATTCTGAGTTGAAAAAGAAAAATTTTATGCTCACTTCTGAAATCACTTCTACTAGCTTCAAGACTAAAAATCTTCAAGTAGAAATTTCAGAATTAAAAAGTAAAACTAAAAACCTTATGAAAACGGTTTTCAAGTTTACCAAAGGAAAAGAGAACCTGGACAAACTTCTTTCCTCTCAAAAATTCTCTTTTTACAAGAATGGTATTAGTAACTCTCATTATAGTAAACCTTCTTGTACGAATCAAAATACCACTTTTGTCAAAGGTTCTATTGAACCTAAGCAGGAGTATTATAATTTCAATTCCATGCACTCCTCTAAGATTATAGATAAACCCAAATCAAAGTGGATATGGGTTCCAAAATCTAACAAAAAAGGACCCGATCGGGTACCAAAAAGAATTTCTACTTGATCTATTGCAGGCATTGAAAAAGAAGAACAGATGGATATCAGACAGTGGATGTTCAAAACATATGACAGGACATCCAGATCTTTTTATTGTTCTTCATCATAAAGAAGGAGGAACCGTCACCTTTGGAGATAACAACAAAGGTTTGATAATTGGTATTGGCAATATTGGTAATATCGATAAACCTCTTATCAAAGACGTTCTCCTTGTTAAAGGTTTAAAACACAATCTCTTAAGCATCAGTCAAACGTGTGACATAGGATATAATGTCAGTTTTAAACATGATGCATGCCTCATAGTGGACACAAACGAAAATATTGTTTTAAAAAGTATAAAGAAAAATAATGTATATGAATTATACTTAGATAATATTACTGAACATTGTCTCATAAGTAAATAATGACTCTCAAAATTTATGGCATATGAGAATGGGACATGTTAACTTTAAATATATCTCTAAAATGGCTAAAAATAACTTGGTTCGTGGGTTACCTAAAATACCATTTAAAAGAGACTATTTTTTATTATGCTTGTCAATTAGGAAAATTGTCAAAATCATCCCTCAAATCAAAGAATGTTGTGTCAAGTAAAAGACCTTTAGAGCTTTTCCATCTGGATCCTTTTTGTCCTTCTAGGGTAGCTTGTCTTAATCATAATAAATATGCTTTTGTCATTATTGATGATTACTTAAGATTCACTTGGGTAATATTTTTGAAAAACAAAAGTAATACGTTTTGTGAAATTGAAATTTTATGAAAAAATTACAATATGAAAAATCCTCTTCAATTGTTAAAATTCGTAGTGACCATGGAGAAGAATTTGATAATGATTTTTTTTATAACTTGCATGGTATTTCACATAACTTTGCCTTTCCTAGAGTTGCACCTCAAAATGGTGTAGTAGAAAGAAAGAATAGAACCCTTCAAGAATCTGCTAGAACTATACTTCAACATAACAATCTTGCTAAATATTTTTGGATGAAGTTGTTAATACTGTATGCTATATTTCAAATAGAGTACTTATTAGACCTTTGTTGAATAAAGCTCCCTATGAATTATTCTATGACAGAACTCCAAGAATAGACTACTTTAAAGTCTTTGGGTGCAAATGCTTTATTCTGAACACAAAAGATAGCCTTGATAAATTTGATGATAAATCTGTTGAATGCATATTTCTAGGATATTCAAGTCATAGTAAAACATACAGAGTTTTCAATAAGAGTACTAATACTATTGAAGAATCTATGCATGTCAGTTTTAATAAATCTATTGGTCAATCTATTCATAATAAGACTAATGATGATGATCTTGAAAGTACAGATTTTCTTTTAGATAACACAGCTGAATCTAATGAAGATGATCATCAAAGAACATTTGCTGAAATCAGAGATCATCCTCAAAAGCAGATTTTGGGAGACCTGACTAAGGGAGATCAAACAAGAGCTCAGTTGGAACATATTGCAAATATGGCTTTCATTTCTCAACTTGAACCTAAAAAGATTGATGAAGCCATCATAGACGAGTTCTGGATGCTAGCAATGACTGAAGAACTTAACCAGTTCCAAAGAAATGATGTGTGGGATCTTATACCAAAACCAAAAGATCATCAAATCATTGGGACAAGATGGATCTTCAGAAATAAGCTGGATGAATCAGGTAATGTTGTAAGAAACAAGGCAAGGCTAGTGGCTCAAGGATACAATCAGAAGGAAGGTATTGACTTTGATAAAACATTTGCTCCTATTGCTAGATTTGAATCTATAAGAATGTTTTTAGCATATGCAAGCTATATGGATTTTAAACTATATCAAATGAATGTTAAAAGTATTTTTCTAAATGGTTTTATAAATGCACAAGTTTATGTAAAACAACCTCCAGGTTTTAAAAATGAACAATTTCCTGATCATGTTTTTAAACTAAAATGTGCTTTATATAAATTAAAACAAGCACCTCGTGCGTGGTACGAAACTTAAAACTTTTCTATTTTACATTCGAACTAAACACATTCAAATTAGACACCACTTTTTAAGAGAACAAGTCTTAAACAACATAATTAAACTCGAATTCATACCCACTAATCAACAATTAGCAGACATCTTCACTAAACCTTTGAAACATGAAGACTTTACACGAATTAGAAGAGAATTAGGAATATGCAAACTAAGTGACTTATAATTAATCACATTTATTAAGACTAAAACTTCTTATGAGTTCTATTAAAATCTTATTTTTCTTCTTATCGATGTTTTTTTTATATATGTATTTTTTTAACTATTCAAATTCAAACTATATTCACGTATACTCTAAACACTCATAAAAACACATTCATCATGACACATTCTTTATGTCTTTCAACTTGTCATCTTTCAAGTACACATCAATAATAACTCATTGTCCTATTTTCTTTTCACTCATATCCATAAGAAAAATTAATATTAAGTAAAGCTATCATGACTCTGTTCACATCACTCATCTCATAACACCTTTTATCACTTTTGTCTTCTTGTGAAAACCTCTCTTATGATAAGCTATCCGAGATTCAACATGATATTGTGTTCCTCACTTATGTTATTTTTTCAAGTGATATATCCCTTTTCATGACTTCCTTTCCTCCTATTAAGACACTTCACTAAACTTTATGTTAAATAAATCGAGTGTTTATCCTTCTTATTTTCTTCACCACCTTTTTCAAAATCAAGCTTTCATATTTCACGTAAAATCTTACTACATCATCTGTTATATCATATCCTAAGTACAATCTATTATCATCCTTTCATCCTTCACACCTTTTATTAAAAATTATTCGAAAAACTTGTCCTTCATTTTTTTTATTCTCATAAGTACTATTAGTACCATTTTTTTCTCTCTCTATCTCATACGAAGTGAGACTCCATCCGTGATCTTTGACCTCTTACAATTTATCTTTTTCAAAAACTATGTTCTTCAAGCAAAACATCAATTCCTATCAATCATAACTTTATTTTATATCATACATCAAGTGTTTGTTGTCCTTTATGACCACTCTTATCTCTCTACAAATTCGTATCACCCTTCTTTATGTCTACTTTTACTCCTTCCACGCATATCCATAAAAATACTTCTTATATAAGCAATTATTACTCTTCACTCATAAATATTTTTTGTCTCCTTATTTCATCTCTCGAATACATTTTTTTATTATATTTTAGATTTTTGAATCTGACTCCTCCATGTCTATTCTTATTTTTTAATCTATCATTTATCAATTCTTATTTTTTTTCAAATATACTTTTGACTCTTTCTCGTTTTGTCTCATCATCTCTCTTACCACTAGTCAAAGTCAAAGTGTGTCCTTCTCATATTTACGTATACTCATAAAAATTACAAATATGAAAACACATTAATCATGAAACATTTTTTAAGTCATTCTTTTCTTTCAAAAATGTCATATCTTTCAAAGAACACATCACATGATCACCCTATGACCTATTTCCTTTCATGTCTATCCATAAAAACTATTTATATATTAAATAAGCAATCATGACATTTCTTGATCTCTTTCATCTCATATCACTCATTAATTATTTTTGTCCTCTTCTCTATCCATGTCTTATTTGAAAATCCATGTATGTCATCACTCTCTTCATACGCCCAACTTAAAATTTCTCATTATGTCTTTTCAGCTTGACTTTATCTCTATTCATCTCTGTAAACACCCCAAATTTTCACTCACCTCCCCGACATTTTCACCAAACATCATCATTCAGCCTTTGAAATCGCCGAAGGGCAAAATGGTCATTTTCCGAGCTCGGACCTTGCAAAAGTCTAAATTTCATCTGGAACTCTCAAAATTTCTCTATTTTTAGCTCAGATGTTCAAAAATTTATCCCTGACAGGAGACAGACATCTCCAAAATTTTGGTTCAAGATTCCATTGCATAAGACATGACATTGCATATCATTGCATGAGCATTTCAAATCACTGCACTGCACAGCATGTCATTTTGAGGTCCAGAACTCTTGATTTCAAAATTTTCAATCTAGATTAGAATTTCAACTATTTTCAAAATTGATTTCAAAACCCTAGGTCTTCAAAATTATCAATTCTTCCCAGGACTCAGAATTTCAAAATATTTTCTCAGGAAAATGATCTGGATAGTTTTCAATATGGATTTCAGCCACTTCACCTCAGATTTTGCCCTTTTGACAATTTCAAATATCTTCCTTTTACAAAATTGCCCTACAGGGGCCAACTCTTTCCAAAAAATCCTGTTTTACCAATTAGTCCAAATTTTATGAAAAATCCAAAAAGAAGTTGTTGTTTTATCCTTATTTCAATAAAGAAGCAATGTGGGACCCACCTCAGGTGGTGTCACACAAGCTTTTCTTTTAAAAATTTGAATTTTGAAAAGCCTAAAAATATAGGAGCCTTGTCCCCTGGATTGGTGCCACTTGTCATTTTCTCTCTCCTCCCATCTACATGCCAAGTGTCAGTGTGGGGCTACCCTAAGGAGCCGTCACATGTCATCCCATTTATCTGCCATGTGTCACCCTATCCATCCTGCGCCATGTGTCATTCCAAGATTACCAGGAGATGCCAAGTGTCATAGGTTGTCCTGTCTAGAAAAAGTGGAGTTTGTCTCCTCTGAGGTGGCGCCACTTGAAGTGTGTCTCCTGCAGGGGACACATGTCAACCTCTCCCTCCTCCTAGAAAAGTAGCCTAACACATGTCTCTCCCTACTTTTCTCAGAAAAGTAGGAGACACGTGTCACTCCTAGCTTCCTCCAGAAAAGGTAGGCTTGTCTCCTCTGAGGTGGCGCCATTTGGAGTGTGTCTCCTGCAGAGGACACATGTCAAGCTCTCATTTCCTTAGAAAAAGCAAATGCCATGTGTCATTTCCTGCTCTCTCTAGAAAAACTAGAATTTAAACATTCAAATCTCCTCATAGGTGGCGCAAATCCTGAACTTATACCTTTTTCATCCTGTCTGAGATGGCGCCACATGGCTTGGCCCTCCTTCTCTCCCCTCTGCCACGTGTCATTCTCTGCTTCTTTCAGAAAAAGCAGGTGACACATGTTTCCTTCTACCTCCTTCAGAAAAAGTAGAGGACACATGTCTTCTCCCTACTCTTTTCAGAAAAGTAGGAGACACATGTCACTCCTGGCTTTCTTCAGAAAAAGCAAACCATTCAAATATTCAAATCTCCTCCTAGGTGGCGCAAATCCAGAGCTCTGATTTTTCCAGATGGCCTATGAGGGCGCCACATGTCCTTTCTCTCCTTTTCCTCCCTCTTGCCACATGGCATTGTAGGAGCCACCCTGAGGTGGCGCCACATGTCCATCCTCCATTCCTCCAGGGCCAACCTCCATTTGAAATTCAAATTCTCCTCTGAGGTGGCGCCATTTGAGAAGGCCTCTCCAGACAGCTGACACTTGTCTGCCACATGTCTAGACCTCCCTGCATCAGAAAAAGTAGAAACCCCCCCCCCCATGAGGTGGCGCATTTTGCTTCCTCCCTTCATGTTCTCCTGCCACATGGAATCGTAGGAGCCACTCTGAGGAAATGCCACATGTCAACCTCTCCTTTCCTGCAGAAAAAGCAAAATTTCAAACATTTGAACTCTCCAGAGGTGACGCCACATGGCATGCCCCTACTGCTCCAACTTCACACCTCAGAACACCTTTTGAGGTGGCGCCATTCCAGGACTCCACTTGGCTCCATTTTCATTTTTTTATTTTTTATTTTATTTTTAATAAAAGTAGCCCACCATGAGGTGGCGCCACCTGAGGACTCCCTACAAAAGGTGAGTTTGAATTTCGAATTCCAAGAGAGCACCCTCTGAGGTGGTGCCATCTGGGAGCTTCCTGCAGAGAAAATCAAGCTTTGAAAAATTTCAAATCCTGCTGAGGTGTCTCACCCACAAAAATCTTATTTTTTATTTTCCAAAAATCAAAATAGCATCCCTGAGATGGCGCCACATGGAGGGCTCAGATTGAGCCTGTTTGAAATTCAAAATTTTTCAGAAAATCTATAAAAACAAGGCTCCACGCCCAGCATAGAAGGATCATTTTTTTGTGAACTTGAAAATTTGACCTAGCCTTCCTAAAATCTGATTTTGAACTTTGGAAATCGCGCCCCTTTGGCTCATTGGAGAAAGTGGAGTAAAGTTCGTGCAGTGGCCAATTTTATTCAAGCATAGGTCGATTTTGGTGAACTATTCAAAGCCCGGAGCGAAGGACGAAGGAAACTCGTGGTAGCCGCCCCTTTCAAGAGCTTCTACGCTACGTAACGAAGCAAGGTGCACTTCTTTTCTCCTTGATTTGATTCCAAAAATCGATTCGGGAGTCGTTTGAAGAAAGAGCTCATCCGAGAGATGGATTGAGCTATTCTCATAAAACGACATATATAAAAATGTTTAATTAGGCTTCCTTGATGATTTTAACATTCATGTAGTTAGCTAGGTTTAATTTGCATTTTATTTCATTCATTTAGCATATTTCATGAATTAATTAGGATTAATTTAGCATGTATTTCAATTCTGCTCATTTTCAGTAGGTCTCTGTTTTTTTGTCAGTCAGTCCACACGTCATTTCATGCAATTATTTTTATTTAAAAATCCCAAAAAAATCACGGAATGCGCCCTTAGGTGTCCCTAAAATTGTGCCCAAAATTCGGAGGCATTTGAATTTGTTTACTGCGGTAAACATTCAAAATGGCAAGTCGGGTTTCGTTACCCGGGATGCGTTTTGAAAATCATTTGCCGACTTGTAAAATCGAGATATCCCTCATGGGAGATCCGATTTTTTATCCAAAAACTTTTCTGAACTCGAGAGAATTTTTAGTTTTTAATAGGATTTTTTCAGATTTTTCTGATTTTTTTTTTATGTCTGAAAAAAATCCGAGAGTTCGGGACACGTGTCAGAGCCTGATTTGGGCCTCTGAGATCTTGGATCGACTTAGGGCTATGGTTTATCTTTGTGTATTGCTCCAAATCCAAAAATGTAAAAAGTGAAAGTTATGTCCGAGGTGTCCTCTATTTTCATCTGAAAGCCTGTGATTTTTAGAATAGTGTAGATACCTGCTTCGGATTGTTCTTGTCAGTCCTCTGTTTTGCTCCATTTGTCTGTTCTGTTGATTTAGGTAGAAATAGTTACATTTTTATCTGTGTTTCTGTTAATCAAATGCCGAAGTCATAAACATGAAAGTTGTTTATGTAGGTGTCGTGAGTAGCCCTGATTACTTTCATAAATTTCCATGGCAGTTTTATATTTTTTTAGCATTTTAAATCAGATTAAGGTGATTTTTACCTCTGTCAGAACTAAATCTCTGTTATTGAACTCACCATGGCTCAAATCCCGAGGCTGTAAAAACCAAAAATGTTCTATTTCGGGTCTTTTAGCAGTCTGAAAAATATCAGAAGTTTTCATGGTGTAAATCTTGCATTATCATATTAAGCATTGTATTTGGTTCGGATCCATAGGCAAAATCCATCATTTTAGGACTTTCTTTAAATTTTAGCATTTAAATCATATCATTTCATGATTTTTAGCATTCTAGGCTGTTTATCAAGGTAAGTAGATACTTCATACCGAATTTGGTGCAATTTGGAATCCATTTGAGGTTCGGATCATCCATAATACCAAAACAGGGTCCCGTAGGACCCAGATCCAAGCGAAAAACAAGCGAAATTCGTTATTTTGGATAAATTGCAAAATGGAAAATTCTGATTTTACAGTCCTAATGTGTTTAGCAGCATGTCATCATGTCTCTTACTGCATTTCATCATCATTTGATTCAATTTGAATTTCGAAATCTCAATTTTACCAATTTTTCCTTAAAAAACCCTGATTTTAAAGGTATAACTTTAATTTTAGGGGTATTTTGGTCATTTTGACCCCAATTCCGAATTTCAAACTGTTTTCCACTGAATTCCCTGCATTTACATCATTTCAAATATCAAGGAAGCATGAGAATAGGGTTTATATCCAATTAAATCCAATAATTTCATAATATTATTGGAAAATCTTGGAAAAACCCACATATTTGAGCTAAACCTATTTCAAGTTTGGCAGGAACATTCAAAAGAAGGAGCTGAAGTTTGTAAATTTATTTTATTACCTTTATTTAGTGATGTAATAATGTAAATTTTGGAATAAGAGATTTAATTTCCTGCTTAGACTAGGATGCATATCATATAGTTTGAATTTATGCAATATTTTGCTTATATGATTCATGCATTGTTATTTCAAAAGCACTATGGATGTTCACGAATGGCACGTGCACCAACTCTTAGGGAGTTGATGAACTCGGTGGAATCCATATTTACGTCCCTAGTCGGAATATGGACGAGACCCAGATCCATCATCTTTCTACTAGTCACATTGAGCCTACACTCTTAGGCTATCTTAAAATGCACATCATATTTCTAATGTTTTCAAAATCATGTGCATTAAATCAAATAAACTCTGACCATATTCATGACCACAGTCAGAATATGTGAAGGATTTACCTTGACTTAATACACATTTTCGAACAAATTCCTTAGAAAACCTTTTCAAAGTGCATTCATTCATTCATTTGCATCATGAAATCCTTGGTTTTCCCATGATTTTCTTAAGAAAACTTCATTCTCAAGAAATCGATTTCTCAAGAAACTCTAAGAATCTTTCAAAATCGGTTTTCTCAAGTCAAGTTCTCCACAGTTTTCCATGGAAAAAGGTCATTTTCCCAAGATTTTCAAGAGAAGTCTCTCATCTTTCTCAAAGTCAAAATCGATTTCCAAGTATTTCAAGGGTAAAATTCCCAAGATTTCAACTTCCCAAGTTTCAATTTTCCTTTTCCACAAGGGATTTCCAATGAAGTTCCATCATTTTCCTAAGAAAACTCTCAAAGTCCAAGTTTTCCTAAGAAGTGTTTCCCTTTTCAAAGGTTCACCTTTTTTCTCAAGAATCACTTCTATTTTCCCAAGATTTTCAACTATTTCTGATTTTCCCACACCTTTATGAACTTTCCTGTGATTTCAAAACCCCCTTTCATTTGAGTTTCCTTAGAAATCGACTTTCACCTTTTCCCAAGAAATGCTTTTCAACTCCAAAGTTTTCCAAGCATACATCATGTTTTCCTAAGTTGCATTTTCCAAATCTCATAGCACATGCCTGAATTCTCTGTGCATTTAGGATAAAACACAATTTCGATAATTTAACCAAGTCAAGCACAATTTTGGTCCTTGGTTCGATTACCCCTGTTAAAGGCGGCAGGAACGGTCGAACCTCGTACCAACAGGTCGAGCCCCATCCCATGGATTTTCCCGCAATTTTTAAAACGGAGGCGAGTATTTCAAAACAATTTCCAAAATCCGGTCAAGTTTGAATCGCGAAAGCGTTTCCCTCTTTTTCTTCCGCAAGGAAGGGAAGACGGGGGAAAATTTTCGTGACGATAACAGGTTTGGCGACCGTGATGGGACCTGTCCTTGTCTGACCAAAAAAGTGCTTGACTTAGTTCAATTATTGAAACTATGTTCACAAAATGTCAGCTCTTTACTTTTGATATCATGCGAACCTAGGAGCCTAGATTCTGACCTAGCTGACATTGACTGCATATAGACTAGGCATGGTTTGGTAGGACCAGATTGAGGAGAAATTTTCATGCTCACATAGACTTAGGTCTAAATATAACTCTCCTCAATTTAGGATCTGAATGCAAACAATGTATGCTTCTTAAAAGTTTTCAAAATCTATCTCTCTAGGATCTAGAGCCCTCTATTTCTTGCATGTGTTCATTTTTTCAAAACTCCATTACCTATCATTACCCGGTCTTCACGTTGCTGGGCTCTCTTCCAGAACCATAGTTGGGGACAGAGCCTCACAACTGGGCCAACTATTTGGGTTAACACCCCCCTACCACGTACCGCGGGCCACAGTCCGAAGTATATCGATAGGCGCTCAAGGATGTTCGAAAACCTTACCTTAGAACCGGAGTTGAAATTCTATGCCACGTACCTCGGATTTCGATTCGAGTATATCGGCATAACTGGATTGGACAAAGATGATCTGAACTTAGAGTTAGGATTAAGGTCCTACAGCTGTTTTCAAAATGATGCATCTAGAGTCAGCCTTTTAGGGAATGCTGAATGTGCATAAGTGTTTGTGCAGGATGTGATTTTCTCCATTCTTTATATTTGCCAAGGTTTTTTTTTTTAACTCATTAGGTCTTATTCAAAATATCTTTATTTTCCACAAGATCTTTTTTCTCAAACCCTGGATGATTTTTCAAATATCCCATTTCTTCCAAAACTCCAGGCGATTTTACATTCTACCTTTCTACTGGATCTCAAATTTCTAGCTGCATTTTTATCCTGCCTGCAAAATTTTTCAAAAAATTTCCCACATTTTCCTAAGTCTCATTCTGAGTCTTTCTCTGTTTTCAGTTCGATGGCATCCAGTCAAGTCGATCCTATCTTTCCTGAAGGTCACATCTCCTTCGAGGTGCGACAAGGTCGTCCTGAACATCGAGCCCTTAGCACCGGAACTTTCATTCCCCGGTGGTATTATTCTTGGCTAAAGAGCTTTTCCCGAATGTTCCCGGACCATTTGAGCAAGTGCGGATTAGAGCTGGCATCAGCAGTCGGAAAGCAGACCATCAATGGCAACCTGATCCATGCAATGGCGGAGCGATGGAATCCTCGGACGTGTACCTTCTGGTTCCCATGGGGAGAGATGACCGTTTTAATGGATGAATTTTCAGAAATCATGGGGTTACCAGAACCAGCCGGTCAACCAGGAGACCCATTAGAGCATCAATTCCTTATCAATGTCAAGGGTTTGGACCCCCGAGACTCCTTGGCTCGTATGACAGGCCGCCGATCTTGGCCCCTAATCCAGTTAAAAGGAAATGAATATGTCGACCTACTTGAGTTGTACCGCCAGTACGGGACTTTCATGGAAGTCAGTTCGCTATCAAGGACAGCTAAAGAAAGGATCCAGAATGCAATGGTTCTGTGCACTGTAGGATTATCCCTCTTCCCAGATGGACAAAACTACATGGACATCAGAATAATCCAGCTTATGAGAAGATGGGGAAATCGGCAAACCAATCGCCTCTCCATAGCCATGGCAGCGCTCGCCTTCTTATATCGTGGTTTGACCCGATTCTCACTTGGAGAATCCATTTTAGTTGAAGGATGCATCTACGCACTTCAGTCCTGGTTTTTCCAACACGTTCCAGCCCGAGCAAGCTCTTTTAGATACAATGGACAAGAACTCCTTCCAGTGGCGCAGTACCGGTCTATGATCAACAACATTCAAGAGGATGACGTAGTCTGGGACTATTTTGATCGGCAGCTGTCTCCTCCCAGATATACCTACGCTTACGGCAAGCGGTTCAAGTTGCTAGGACCATTCTTCTGCACTTACTACCAACCAGAGAGATGTGTTCGACAGTTCTCCCAGAGGCAGCAGTATGTCGAAGCCCGACTGTTATCAGGAGTTATGGCAGAGTTTGATCTCACTTCCGCATAATGGTCCGGGGCATATCATTCTGCCCGCTACAGTTGGGATTCTTTTGTTTCTCTTAAAATCTTTTCTGGTCTTAGAGTGTCTGCCGACTATCATGAATGATGGCAAATCGTCTGTCCTCCACCTTTTTGTCAAGATCAATAAAATCATATTTTCCCCATTTCAATAAAATTTTCTTTCTCTTTCCATTGTGGTTTGACGACCTTGCCTAGGTAACAAGGCATATTTTCGTTGTTTATTTCTTTTGCAGAAGGAATGACAACACAATTGTCGTGATTCCCACGACGACTCAGTCCCTAGTAATGGGACATCTTCTCCAAATTGTCTACCATATTTTCAGCAAATATTTCTTCCAAAAGCTAATTCCTTCATAATCTAATCAGGTCTTTTGCCCTGCAGAGAACATCCATTTGATGGTTGAAATAAGATCAGGCAAAAGAACCACGGCATCCCAGTACTCGTCAGCCTCGGAAGAAGAGATGAGTTCCCCTCGATCTGAGAAGAGTCGAGAGCAGCAGCAAGAAGACGATGGCATAGACCCTCAAATGTATGCCATGTTCAGAAAAAATGATGAATAAGATGATGAATGAACAGCCCGGGACCAGCTCAGAAAGGGATCCATTTAGAAAAAAGTTCCATGGTCGCAGGAGTAAGAAGGCTCCCAAGAAACAGATCCAACCAGAAGAGATTTCAGATGAATCAGATTCCACTGAAAACGCAGATGAAGAATATGAGGTGCCTCCATCATTTCAGAAGCGTGGCCAAAGTAAAAGCCGCAGATCAAAAAGCAGAGATAAAGAAGAGCCTTTGCAAGCGCAGTTTAAAGAAATGGCCCGAGTTGTCAAGGATCTGCAAGCCCGCGACAAGGGCAAGAAAGTCTTCACCAGTGAGGACTTCTATAACGGCTTAGAAGGGGATGATGATCTGGAGAATCTCCCTCGTAAATTCATCAAGTTCGATGGTTCTGGCGACCCAAAAGCTCATCTCGCCACATTCTTCGCAGAATGCTCGAGGTTCAGAAGGGATAACCGAGCATTGTTTCTATGCTTCCCCCGCAGCTTGGAAGGAGTTGCAGCCAAGTGGTATGCTGAGCATATCAACCCCATCGAACTCAAGGAGTTCGACAAAGTTGTGAATCTCTTTATTGAACGCTTCTTGTTCAACACAGAAGCGCTGCCTACACTGAGTCATCTCTGCAATTTAAGGCAGAATGAGAATGAAAAAGCACGGGACTTCATTCACAGATGGAGATCAGCCTGTAATAAGATGAGAGATCCTATCTCGGAAAGGCACGCCCTGTCCCTAATCCTCAATAACTTTTCGCAGCCATTAAGAGGATTGATCTCCACAGCACCATCCAGGACCTTCATTGAGCTGACTGAACGAGTCGAATGGCTCGAGCTAAGTGTGGAAAATGGAGTCTATGAAGGCTTCACCTTTTCCAAGAACAACTCCCATGGTGAGCAAAAGAAGAAAGCTCACTTTACTTATTCTGCCAGCAACAGCAACAAAGGCCAAACTCGATACAAAGGGCAGAAGAAGGATTACTGCTATGGCTCAGGCAGTTCAAACAACAAGGATCAGAAAGTAAAGACTGCTCCTCAGTACAGCAAGCCTCCTCAGCAGGATCAAGGACCGAAGCTGCGCGAGAAAGCTAAGCATGAAGGATGGAGTTACGACAGAAAGTTTACTCCTCTCGACCAATCACTCGAGGATGTGCTCGAGTACATGCTATCAAAAGAGATGGTTAAGTTGCCCAGATTGGCCGATCCCCCTGTGCCCATGGGGAAGTGGAAAGATCAGTTCTGCAAGTTCCACAGGACAGTGGGACACAACACTGAGAACTGCTTTGTTCTCAAAAACATCGTGCAAGACCTCATTGAAAAAAATCTATTGGTAGAAGGAGAAGAAGAAGAGAAGATGGATATTCTCAATCACCCCTTCCCTTCGCACACCACAGCAGTCGTGTCTGCACAACCATTTCTACCGCATGAACATATCAAGCCATGTTCTGCGCAAGATCTCCGAGTTCAGCATCAGGTATCGGTACTACGACAAGCAGATCCAGATTCTAAGAAGATGGACTTAATTTCAGCATTCGGTAAAATGAAAGTTGCGAAAGCACTTGTGAAGTCAGTCCCCAAATCAAAAGGAACTCCTGACTTCTTCAAGCAAATTGTTAGACCTAGGCCAGAAAGGTCAAGTCAGAAGCCTCTGACCGCTCTATCCAATGTCTCCATCCTTGACTTGGCCAAGAATTCTAGCAAGCATCAGCAAGTACTGGATGATCTGCTCAGAAAAATCAAGGTTAAACCCAGTACCACTCCTGAAGACATGGCACAGATTATGAACTCTGCCATGACCAATGCGCCAATCACTTTCTCGGATGAGGACCTTCCAAAGCCTCATTCCTTTCACAATAATGCTCTTTACATCGTCGTTCGAGTCAGAGGAATGACAGTACCACATGTGCTGGTTGATGGAAGCAGTAGCCTCAATATTTGCCCTGAGATGACCGCAAAAGCGTTAGGGATCAAAGATGAAGAATATATTCCAGACCCTATCACTATCTATGGGTTTGACAATCATGGTCAAACAGCCAAGGGCAAGATATTCGGTGCACTCCGTCCTTTTCCACGTGGTTAATGTACCACCAACCTACAACTTGTTGCTCGGTAGGACGTGGATTCACAATGCAAATGCAGTGCCTTCCACCCTACATCAATGTGTAAAATGGTCAAAAGGTGGAATGATAACCACGATACTGGGAGAAGATCCAGAAGAAAGGCTCCCACAGCCAATGATTCCTCGACCCTCATTCAATACGGATATTCCCAGCATCAGGGAAAGCGAAGAGATCAACCTCGGAGAAAATCGAGAAATACTTCAGGCATCGACAGAGTCGTCTCTGCACACAGTAGCCACGATCCGATGGAAAGGTCCTCAATTCTTCAAGGTCGGAGGCCGAATCGACTACCGCACCATTAAGGATCATCCCTTGTTTCCTCAATTCATGAAGTCAAGAAAGGGATTCGATTTGCTCCTGAAACATGGTTATCAACCCTTCAAGGGACTCGGCAAGAACGAAGATGGCCGCATCGAGCCAGTGATCCAAAAACATCGTCCCCACAGAGCAGGACTAGGGTTCTCTGGAAGAAGCTCGTCAAAGAAGACTGTTTTTGTCAAAGGGGCACAATGAAGACCATTTGTTATTTTCTTTCTATTCTTTTCCAAATAAATGTCTCATTTTACCAATGTCATTGGTCAATTCAATCAATAAAATTCCAAGTTTCTTTGTCTATCCGGATGCCATCTACTCCCTTTCTGTCTGTCTCATCATTTTATAAATTCAATGCCATTTTATGCATGGTTCTCTTCAAATGATTGCTTGTCTTACTATAGGCCAATTTGTCTGAACCAGATTTCTTCTCCAAAATTTCAGAATGACTTCTCGGACAATCAAGAAGCTCGTTCTCAATCCCAAGGCCTTTCAGAAGTCGACAACAATTCACAGAATCAAAACAAGCATCGGAAATGATAAGACTGCAAAGCAGTCAGATGATTGTGAAGAATATGATTCGTCTCTTTAGGAATTACTAGAGTTCGCCGTTGTTCAGAAATAAGATGAACCATCTCCTCTAGTACAGGATCCAACTGAATGTGTCAATATCGGTTCAGAGGAAGATCTCAAAATTCTCCAGATCTGAACCAGTCTGAGTCCGGAAGAAAGGAAAAGGCTTACAGATTTTCTCAAGCGACATGAAGAAGTGTTCGCATGGACATATAAAGACATGCCAGGCTTAGACCCCAAATTGGTCGAGCACCGTCTTGTCTTAAAGCCAGATGCTAAGCCAGTCAAGCAGAAGCTGAGAAAAATGGATCCCAGAATAGAACAACAAGTCAAGAAAGGACTTGAAGATCTACTCAAAGCAGGATTTATCCGACCTATTGACTATCCAGATTGGCTAGCCAATATCGTCGTTGTCCCAAAGAAAAGCGGCAAAGTAAGGATCTGCATAGACTTCAGAGACCTCAACAAGGCAACTCCGAAGGATGACTATCCACTTCCAAGCATCGATCTTCTAGTCGATAGCACGGCAGGACATGCTATGTTCTCTTTCATGGACGGATATTCCGGCTACAATCAGATTAATTTGGCCGCCCGCGACCAATCCAAAACTTCTTTCACCACGCCTTGGGGCACTTTTTGCTATACAGTCATGCCTTTTGGGCTCAAGAATGCTGGAGCAACATATCAACGGGCAATGGCTGTTATCTTTCACGATCAAATGCGCAAAATCATGGATGCGTATGTTGATGATATTCTCGTGAAATCTAAAGAGGGAGAAGATCACCTTGAAGCCCTTGATCAAGTCTTTAAGAGACTCATTCTTTACAAGTTAAGGCTTAACCCGCAAAAATGTGTCTTTGGAGTCGAATCAGGCAAATTGTTGGGTTTTCTGGTCAGCAAAAAGGGAATTGAAGTTGACTCAGCCAAAGCAAAGGCTATCATTGATATGCCACCCCCGAAGAATCTCAAAGAATTGCGTTGCCTTCAAGGACGTATGCAGTCAATCCGGCGATTCATTTCCAATTTGGCGATGAGATGTGAGCCCTTCAACCACTTACTCAGAAAAGGAGTGAAGTTCGAATGGGGGCCAGAGTGTCAGCAATCGTTCGATCGAATCAAGAAGTATCTTCTTAATCCTCCCATCCTGAAGCCGCCAGAATTGGGAAAACCTCTTTTATTATACATCTCAGTTAATCAAGTCGCATGCGGTGGATTCTTGGCGCAATACAAAGAAGGCAGCTTGATAGAGCATGCCATTTATTACGTGAGCACGACTTTCATAGATTATGAAAAGAGATACTCTCAAATAGAGAAGACCTGCCTAGCTCTGGTATGGATGTGTCAGAAGCTAAGACACTACCTGTTGGCATCAGAAGTCATAATCTTGTCTAAACTCAATCCTCTCAAATATATCTTAGAGCAGCCTTTCCTAAGCGGACGAGTCGCAAAATGGCAAGTCTTACTGATGCAGTATGACTTAGAATATGTCTCGCAGCAATCCATCAAAGGCCAAGCAATCGCAGATCAATTGGCGGATTTTCCTCTGGCAGAAGAGGTGAAAGCCGAAGATGACTTCCCTGATGAGCAAATTTGCAATATCCAGCAATTTCCAGTCTGGAATTTATTTTTCGATGGTTCTAAGAATATGGCGGGAATAGGCATCAGAATCCTATTAATCACTCCAGAAAAAGAGATGATTCTATTTTCTCTCAAGTTAGATTTTCAATGTACCCATAACATGGCTGAATATGAAGCCCTGATTCAAGGTCTAAAGATTCTATTAGACTTCAATGTCAAGAGAGTGCACGCCTATGGCGACTCATTACTCGTTGTTAATCAAGTTCGAGCCGAATGGCAGGTCAAAGATCAGAAGTTATTTCCCTATCAGAAAATTGTTTCAGCTCTTGTCGGCGAGTTCGAAGAATTTCAGTTATTCCACATCAAGAGATATTTCAATCAAGTGGCCGATAGTCTAGCCAGTTTAGGCTCCATTATGACATTCAGAAATGGAGAATCTTGTCGCTCTTTTGAAATTGGCAGACTTGACCAACCTGCTTTCCTTCCATCGGAGCAAGTAAACCAGGCTGAGCAAAAGAAGAAGCCTTGGTATTATAATATCAAAACTTTCATAGAAACTGGTGAATTTCCTCCAGAACTCTCAAAGAAAGAGCAGCGAGCAATCCAGCGTATGTCCACTCGATACTTCATTCTGGCCAATGTCCTCTATCGTCGTGGATTCAGTTCAGAGTATTCCAGATGTTTAGATGAAGACGAAGCCAAAGAAGTCGTGCGAGAAGCACACGAAGGCATCTGTGGTGGTCACGTTGGCTACCAAACCCTTGTCAAGCAAATCATAAGAGCAGGGTACTACTGGAAGACTATGCAACAAGACTGTTATCATTATGTGAAAAAGTGTGTACAATGTCAAATACATGCACCTTCTATCCATGCGCCAGCAACATATTTACAATCTGTTGTTTCTCCATGGCCGTTCTCCATGTGGGCCTTCGATGTCGTAGGTCCCATCACTCCTTCAACTTCAAATGGCCACAAATACTTCCTTGCCGCAACAGAATATTTCACCAAGTGGGTAGAAGCTATCACTCTTCGCACAGTAGAAGGCTGACACGTGGTCTCTTTGATTCACAAGAACATCCTTTGCCGTTTTGGCATCCCACATGACATTGTGTCAGACAATGGCAGTCATTTCAAGAATGAAAAGATGAAGACATTCTGCTCAAAATTCAAGATCTATCACCATTTTTCCGCTCCATATTATCCTCAAGGGAATGGTCAGGCAGAGGCCACCAACAAGATTTTAATTCGTATCTTGGAGCGAACTGTGGAAACAGGACGTGACTGGCATGAGAAGATCCACGATGCACTATGGGCCTATCGGACCACCATTCGCACTCCCACGAATGCTACCCCATCAGAACTGGTCTATGGAACAAAAGTAGTATTGCCGCTACATGTTCAGAAGCCCGCTTTGAAATTTGCTTCACTTCTGCAATTACCTCTTGATCAATACCAGCAGCAGCGACTAGTGCAGCTAGACTTACTCGACGAGAGAAGGCTAAAAGCAGCAGAGCATGCTCAATCCTATCGCCAGAGAGTAGCCAGGCAATATGCGAAATCTATCATCGAAAAAAGATTCAAAGTCAATGATTTAGTACTTCGATCCACAACTTATCTCAAGCATCGTCCCAGCGGCAAATGGTCGCCAAATTGGGAAGGTCCCTATGTTGTCAAAGAAGTATTACCCCGCAACTCATATTGGCTCATCAATGCCGATGGGGTAGAATTGCCAGATCCTATTAATGCTCGACACTTGAAAAAGTTTTATACTTGAAACATTTATTCTCCTCTTGTAATCCTTCCTATTTTCTTCAAATAATGATCAAACTTGCTCTCTCAGTTACACTGGGGCATTTTTAAAATTTTGTTCCGTATGCAGGCAGGATAAACAAAATCCTCATTCCACGCACTTGTGCATTCATGTGCATCAATTTATATTCAGTTGCATCTAACTGCATTAACAACAATCTGGTCAGTATTGGGATTTCAACAAACAGTCCCATCACAATTCCTAATGATTCAAAATTGGAAGGTAATCACCAATACTGAACCAAAACCCAGTGCTCGAACTGGTATTATTTCAAAATTCAGTGTTTAAACTGGTACATTTTCAAAATCCCGACTTTTCGAAAAACCGAGTTCCGACTCGGGTTTGTAGTCAAATCATTTTCCTTTGTTGATCCGAGTTCCGACTCGTGATCTCATTATTTTGTTTGAGCTCTGACTCGAGCTCTTCATTTTCCTTTGTTGATCCGGGTTCCGACTCGATATCTTTATACTTTACTCAAGCTGAAACCCGAGCTTGTCATTTTCTTTTGTTGATCCGAGTTCCGACTCGAGATCTCTCTATTCATTCGAGCTCAGATTCGAGCTCTCCATTGTCTTTTGTTGATCCGAGTTCCGTCTCGAGATCTCTCTATTCATTCGAGCCCAGATTCGAGCTCTCCATTGTCTTTTGTTGATCCGGGTTCCGACTCGTGATCTCTCTACATCATTCGAGCTCAGATTCGAGCTCTCCATTGTCTTTTGTTGATCCGGGTTCCGACTCGTGATCTCTCTACATCATTCGAGCTCAGATTCGAGCTCTCCATTGTCTTTTGTTGATCCGGGTTCCGACTCGTGATCTCTCTACATCATTCGAGCTCAGATTCGAGCTCTCCATTGTCTTTTGTTGATCCGGGTTCCGACTCGTGATCTCTCTACATCATTCGAGCTCTGATTTGAGCTCTTCATTTTCTGTGGTGATCCGAGTTCCGACTCGTGATCTCATTATCTTATTCAAGCTCAGATTCGAGCTCTCCATTGTCTTTTGTTGATCCGGGTTCCGACTCGTGATCTCATTATCTTACTCGAGCTCTGATTCGAGCTCTTCATTTTCTTCTGTTGATCCGGGTTCCGACTCATGATCTCTGTATTTTATTCGAGCTCTGACTCGAACTTATCATTCTCCTTTGATTAATCCAAGTCATTTCAATCATCAAAGTCTGTCAATTGCTCGAATTTGACATTTTGCTCTCCAAATTCCAATTTAAAACTTCAAATCAGGCAATTCTCCAATTTCGACCTTCGGGTCACCCGATTTCCAATTCTCAATTTCAATTACCAATTTCCAATTTTCGACCCTCGGGTCAATCAATTTCCAATTCTCGACCTTCGGGTCAACCCATTTCCAATTTTCGACCTTCGGGTCAATCAATTTCCAAATTTCGACCTTCGGGTCAATCAATTTCCAATCTTTGACCTTCATTTCTCAATTTCGACCTTTAGGTCACTCAATTCTCAATTTCGACCTTCGGGTCACACAATTTCGACCTTTCGGTCAACCAATTCTCAATTTCGACCTTTTTGGTCAAATCAATTCTCAATTTCGACCGCCAGGTCATCCAAATTTGTGACCTTCGGGTCATTCAATTTCCAGCAACCAATTTTCCAATTTCCAATTTCGACCTTTGGGTCAATCAATCTCAATATCCAATTTCAATCATTTTCTCTTGCGAAAGACCCTTTTTAGGGAGAGTTCGAGGGAGCTCGTTCTTTTCGCATGCTATCCAATTCGTTCACTTAGCCCCTTTTCAGGGAGAGTTTGAAGGGACTCGCGTCTTTGTGAACCGTTTGCAAAACAATTTCCAATTTCACACAAGAAACCCTTTTTAAGGGAGAGATTCGACGGAGACTCGCTTTTCTTGTGACCTCCCAATTTCATACTAGGCCATTTTTGTCATGAAGGACCCGCTTTACAGGGAGAGTGTGATGGACTCGTTCCTTTCATGACCCAATTTTCAGACCTCACTATTATCGGCCCCCTTTCCATAAGAGAAGCCTAATATTAGGGAGCTTTGACGAAAGCTCAATTTCTCTTCGAAAGTTCGTTTTGCAAACACCTCCTCTTCAGGGAAGAGAGGAGTATTTCCCAATTCCCATTCAAGTAAGGGCTAAGCCTGAGTCTCTCTTTTTGGGGAAAAATAGAGGAGAATTTTCGTCACGGATGTGTTGAGCCGGATTTCAAATACTCACTTTCACTAGGGATTTCAAGAAAATTTTGTCAAATTGTCAATCAAATTATTGGTTGATTTCAGAATATTTATTGCACAAATCTCTATCTCAGTTTACCTTCAGCATTACTTCCAAAAGAGTGAAGCTTTTGCGAAAAGAGATTCAAAACTCAAATTATTTCTATTGGCCAACCAAAAGGATGAAGGATAAATCCTCAATATGGCCAGAAAAGAAGATTCAATGTTATTGAAAAGCCGTAGATGATCGATATTGATCGCAGTCAATGGCGCATCTTTAAAGGCTATTCTTGTAAGGACGAGGCAGTGGAAATATCCTGAGTGCTAGAAAAGAGAGAATTCACTCAAACCCTGTCTCCTCAGAATCACCTAAGCTGCAATTAAATATCCGCAAAAGGGATCTCTCACATGTCGTCAAGATGAAGGCGAATTAGGCGAGTAGACCCCCGGGGCCAAAGAAGATTCGAAACATCTCCAAGATGACGAAGTTTGTGACGGATCCTTCCAGGGAAGGTCCAAAGCACTGTCAAGATGAAGGCAGATGCGATGAACCCCTCGACAATCCCTAAAAGGTATTTAATTTCAGCTATCATCCAAAGAACTCCAAACCCATCGCCCAAGAAGGATCGAAACATCTCCAAGTTGAAGGAGTTTGTGACGTACCCCTTTTCCCAAAAGAGAGAAAGAGAGGAAAAAGAAAGAGAGAAAAAGTCAGAACCTCTCCAAAATGAAGGAGAATATAGCCAAAACACCAAAGAGCCAAAAGAGTGCAGAAAGATTATCAAAAGAGAAGCTCTCAGGATATCAAACTGCCAGATCTATCAAGAATCCTCTTTAATCTTGTGAAATTCTATTATCAATACTCTTTCATCAACTGCTTTCACAATATCAAATTCTCTTTCCTGCTCATATCAAGGAAATTGATAGCTTCCTTGAAGAAGGTCAATTGCAAACGATTTGGGTTTCCAATCTCGATTCTACGAAGTGAACCTTCTTTTGAGGTAATGCTTTGGGTAGAAAAGAAAGAATATATCTGCAACCATGTGCAACATTTTCAAAAATTTTGAATCAACAGCAAAAGTTCCAACATTTTGACAAATATTTTCTAGCTATCCTAACGTGAAGTGAGAGCTTGATGTCCGTTCTTGATACATTCAGACACCAATTTTAAATCCCTCTTAAGGACTTGATTCCTTCCCTTCTTCGAGAGCATGAACTCTCAGAATTGCACACTTCCCTGTGTCCCCACTGTCCCACCATAGACAGTCCCATTTCGGTTCGAGGTCGAACCACCAATCATTTTCTCGCAAAAGGCAATTTCAAAAGCTGATTTTAGTCTCAGCAATAAGACGCCAAAAATCAATCCCTTTTCAAGCTTTAGGGACCCCATTTTCCTTCCTTTTGCAAAACACCGGTCGGATTTACTGTGCAAAATCCGAAGGTTCCATCATGGTCTCTTCCTTCGAGGATTCCATTCATTTTCTGCCCAATCAGGATAAGGGTACAAACCTGAGCCTCAATCAAAGAGGTATTCTATTTTCCGCTCGATTAGGATAAGGGTACAAACCTGAGCCTCAATCAAAGAGGTATTTCATTTTCCGCCCGATCAGGATAAGGGTACAAACCTGAGCCTCAATCAGCGAGGTATTCCATTTTCCGCCCGATCAGGATAAGGGTACAAACCTGAGCCTCATCCAAAGAGGTATTTCATTTTCCGCCCAATCAGGATAAGGGTACAAACCTGAGCCTCGATCAAAGAGGTATTCCATTTTCCGCCCGATCAAGATAATGGTACAAACCTGAGCCTCATCCAAAGAGGTATTTCATTTTCCGCCCGATCAGGTTAAGGGTACAAATCTGAGTCTCAATTCGATGAGATATTCCATTCCCCAATCAGGTCAAGGGTTAAAACCTGAGCTTCGTTCCATGCGAGGTATTTCTGTCCCATCCAGGTTAAGGGCATAAACCTGAATTTCACTCTCACAGAGTGAGTCTTTTCTCTTCATTCTTTGCTTCATATCTACCATCTTCCTCGGGCTAATTTCTTCACACCCAGTCAGATCCTTCTAACTGGGGCATTTTTTTTTTATACATAGCCCAAATTTGGTGTGTTTTCTTTGCCACTAAGCTCGGCCACAAGCCGGCTTAGTAGCAAAGAGGGGCATCTGTAAACACCCCAAATTTTCACTCACCTCCCCGACATTTTCACCAAACATCATCATTCAGCCTTTGAAATCGCCGGAGGGCAAAATGGTTATTTTTCGAGCTCAGACCTTGCAAAAGTCTAAATTTCATCTGGAACTCTCAAAATTTCTCTATTTTTAGCTCAGATGTTCAAAAATTTATCCCTGACAGGAGACAGACATCTCCAAAGTTTTGGTTCAAGATTCTATTGCATAAGACATGACATTGCATATCATTGCATGAGCATTTCAAATCACTGCACTGCACAGCATGTCATTTTGAGGTCCAGAACTCTTGATTTCAAAATTTTCAATCCAGATTAGAATTTCAACTCTTTTCAAAATTGATTTCAAAACCCTGGGTCTTCAAAATTATCAATTCTTCCCAGGACTCTGAATTTCAAAATATTTTCTCAGGAAAACGATCTGGATAGTTTTCAATATGGATTTCAGCCACTTCACCTCAGATTTTGCCCTTTTGACAATTTCAAATATCTTCCTTTTACAAAATTGCCCTACAAGGGCCAACTCTTTCCAAAAATTCCTGTTTTACCAATTAGTCCAAATTTTATGAAAATTCCAAAAAGAAGTTGTTGTTTTATCCTTATTTCAATAAAGAAGCAATGTGGGACCCACCTCAGGTGGTGTCACACAAGCTTTTCTTTTGAAAATTTGAATTTTGAAAAACCCAAAAATATAGGAGCCTTGTCCCCTGGATTGGTGCCACTTGTCATTTTCTCTCTCCTCCCATCTACATGCCAAGTGTCAGTGTGGGGCTACCCTAAGGAGCCGCCACATGTCATCCCATTTATCTGCCATGTGTCACCCTATCCATCCTGCGCCATGTGTCATTCCAAGATTACCAGGAGATGCCAAGTGTCATAGGTTGTCCTGTCTAGAAAAAGTGGAGTTTGTCTCCTCTGAGGTGGCACCACTTGAAGTGTGTCTCCTGCAGGGGACACATGTCAACCTCTCCCTCCTCCTAGAAAAGTAGCCTGACACATGTCTCTCCCATCTTTTCTCAGAAAAGTAGAAGACACGTGTCACTCCTAGCTTCCTCCAGAAAAGGTAGGCTTGTCTCCTCTGAGGTGGCGCCATTTGGAGTGTGTCTCCTGCAGAGGACACATGTCAAGCTCTCATTTCCTCATAAAAAGCAAATGCCATGTGTCATTTCCTGCTCTCTCCAGAAAAACTAGAATTTAAACATTCAAATCTCCTCATAGGTGGCGCAAATCCTGAACTTATACCTTTTTCATCTTGTCTGAGATGGCGCCACATGGCTTGGCCCTCCTTCTCTCCCCTCTGCCACGTGTCATTCTCTGCTTCTTTCAGAAAAAGCAGGTGACACATGTCTCCTTCTACCTCCTTCAGAAAAAGTAGAGAACACATGTCTTCTCCCTACTCTTTTCAGAAAAGTAGGAGACACATGTCACTCCTGGCTTTCTTCAAAAAAAGCAAACCATTCAAATATTCAAATCTCCTCCTAGGTGGCGCAAATCCAGAGCTCTGATTTTTCCAGATGGCCTATGATGGCGCCACATGTCCTTTCCCTCCTTTTCCTCCCTCTTGCCACATGGCATTGTAGGAGCCACCCTGAGGTGGTGCCACATGTCCATCCTCCATTCCTCCAGGGCCAACCTCCATTTGAAATTCAAATTCTCCTCTGAGGTGGCGCCATTTGAGAAGGCCTCTCCAGATAGCTGACACTTGTCTGCCACATGTCTAGACCTCCCTGCATCAGAAAAAGTAGAAACCCCCCCCCATGAGGTGGCGCATTTTGCTTCCTCCCTTCATGTTCTCCTGCCACATGGCATCGTAGGAGCCACTCTGAGGAAATGCCACATGTCAGCCTCTCCTTTCCTGCAGAAAAAGCAAAATTTCAAACATTTGAACTCCCCAGAGATGACGCCACATGGCATGCCCCTACTGCTCCAACTTCACACCTCAGAACACCTTTTGAGGTGGCGCCATTCCAGGACTCCACTTGGCTCCATTTTCATTTTTTATTTTTTATTTTATTTTTAATAAAAGTAGCCCACCATGAGGTGGCGCCACCTGAGGACTCCCTACAAAAGGTGAGTTTGAATTTCGAATTCCAAGAGAGCACCCTCTGAGGTGGCGCCATCTGGGAGCTTCCTGCAGAGAAAATCAAGCTTTGAAAAATTTCAAATCCTGCTGAGGTGTCTCACCCACAAAAATCTTATTTTTTATTTTCCAAAAATCAAAATAGCACCCCTAAGATGGCGCCACATGGAGGGCTCAGATTGAGCCTGTTTGAAATTCAAAATTTTTCAGAAACTCTATAAAAACAAGGCTCCACGCCCAGCATAGAAGGATCATTTTTTTGTGAACTTGAAAATTCGACCTAGCCTTCCTAAAATCTGATTTTGAACTTTGGAAATTGCACCCCTTTGGCTCATTGGAGAAGGTGGAGTAAAGTTCGTGCAGTGGCCAATTCGATTCAAGCATAGGTCGATTTTGGTGAACTATTCAAAGCCCGGAGCGAAGGACAAAGGAAGCTCGTGGTAGCCGCCCCTTTCAAGAGCTTCTACGCTGCGTAACGAAGCAAGGTACACTTCTTTTCCCCCTGATTTGATTCCATAAATCGATTCGGGAGTCGTTTGAAGAAAGAGCTCATCCGAGAGATGGATTGAGCTATTCTCATAAAATGACATATATAAAAATGTTTAATTAGGCTTCCTTGATGATTTAAACATTCATGTAGTTAGCTAGGTTTAATTTGCATTTTATTTCATTCATTTAGCATATTTCATGAATTAATTAGGATTAATTTAGCATGTATTTCAATTCTGCTCATTTTCAGTAGGTCTCTGTTTTTGTCAGTCAGTCCACACGTCATTTCATGCAATTATTTTTATTTAAAAATCTCAAAAAAATCACAGAATGCGCCCTTAGGTGTCCCTAAAATTGTGCCCAAAATTCGGAGGTATTTGAATTGGTTTACTGCGGTAAACATTCAAAATGGCAAGTCGGGTTTCGTTACCCGGGATGCGTTTTGAAAATCATTTGCCGACTTGTAAAATCGATATATCCGTCATGGGAGATCCGATTTTCGATCCAAAAACTGTTATGAACTCGTAAGAATGTCTAGTTTTTAATAGGATTTTATCAGATTTTTCTGATTTTTTTTTATGTCTGACAAAAATCCGAGAGTTCGGGACACGTGTCAGAGCCTGATTTGGGCCTCTGAGATCTTGGATCGACTTAGGGCTATGATTTATCTTTGTGTATTGCTCCAAATCCAAAAATGTAAAAAGTGAAAGTTATGTACGAGGTGTCCTCTGTATTCATCTGAAAGCCTGTGATTCTTAAAATAGTGTAGATACCTGCTTCGGATTGTTCTTGTCAGTCCCCTGTTTTGCTCCATTTGTCTGTTCTGTTGATTTAGGTAGAAATAGTTACATTTTTATCTATGTTTCTGTTGATCAAATGCCGAAGTCATGAACATTAAAGTTGTTTATGTAGGTGTCGTGAGTATCTCTGATTAATTTCATAAATTTCCATGGTATTTTTATATTTTTTTAGCATTTTAAATCAGATTAAGGTGATTTTTACCTCTGTCAGAACTAAATCTCTGTTATTGAACTCACCATGGCTCAAATCCTGAGGCTGTAAAAACCAAAAATGTTCCATTTCGGGTCTTTTAGCAGTCTGCAAAATATCAGAAGTTTTCATGGTGTAAATCTTGCATTATCATATTAAGCATTGCATTTGGTTCGGATCCATAGGCAAAATCCATCATTTTAGGACTTTCTTTAAATTTTAGCATTTAAATCATATCATTTCATGATTTTTAGCATTCTAGGCTGTTTATCAAGGTAAGTAGATATTTCATACCGAATTTGGTGCAATTTGGAATCCATTTGAGGTTCGGATCATCCATAATACCAAAACAGGGTCCCGCAGGACCCAGATCCAAGCGAAAAACAAGCGAAATTCGTTATTTTGGATAAATTGCAAAATGGAAAATTCTGATTTTACAGTCCTAATGTGTTTAGCAGCATGTCATCATGTCTCTTACTGCATTTCATCATCATTTGATTCAATTTGAATTTCGAAATCTCAATTTTACCAATTTTTCCTTAAAAAAACCCTGATTTTAAATGTATAACTTTAATTTTAGGGGTATTTTGGTCATTTTGACCCCAATTCTGAATTTCAAACTGTTTTCCACTGAATTCCCTGCATTTACATCATTTCAAATATCAAGGAAGCATGAGAATAGGGTTTATATCCAATTAAATCCAATAATTTCATAATATTATTGGAAAATCTTGGAAAAACCCACATATTTGAGCTAACCCTATTTCAAGTTTGGCAGGAACATTCAAAAGAAGGAGCTGAAGTCTGCAAATTTCTTTTATTTCCTTTATTTAGTGATGTAATAATGTAAATTTTGGAATAAGAGATTTAATTTCCTGCTTAGACTAGGATGCATATCATATAGTTTGAATTTATGCAATATTCTGCTTATATGATTCATGCATTGTTATTTCAAAAGCACTATGGATGTTCACGAATGGCACGTGCACCAACTCTTAGGGAGTTGATGAACTCGGTGGAATCCATATTTACGGCCCTAGTCGGAATATGGACGAGACCCAGATCCATCATCTTTCTACTAGTCACATTGAGCCTACACTCTTAGGCTATCTTAAAATGCACATCATATTTCTAATGTTTTCAAAATCATGTGCATTAAATCAAATAAACTCTGACCATATTCATGACCACAGTCAGAATATGTGAAGGATTTACCTTGACTTAATACACATTTTCGAACAAATTCCTTAGAAAACCTTTTCAAAGTGCATTCATTCATTCATTTGCATCATGAAATCCTTGGTTTTCCCATGATTTTCGTAAGAAAACTTCATTCTCAAGAAATTGATTTCTCAAGAAACTCTAAGAATCTTTCAAAATCGGTTTTCTCAAGTCAAGTTCTCCACAGTTTTCCATGGAAAAAGGTCATTTTCCCAAGATTTTCAAGAGAAGTCTCTCATCTTTCTCAAAGTCAAAATCGATTTCCAAGTATTTCAAGGGTAAAATTCCCAAGATTTCAACTTCACAAGTTTCCACAAGGGCTTTCCAATGAAGTTCCATCATTTTCCTAAGAAAACTCTCAAAGTCCAAGTTTTCCTAAGAAGTATTTCCCTTTTCAAAGGTTCACCTTTTTTCTCAAGAATCACTTCTATTTTCCCAAGATTTTCAACTATTTCTGATTTTCCCACACCTTTATGAACTTTCCTGTGATTTCAAAACCCCCTTTCATTTGAGTTTCCTGAGAAATCGACTTTCACCTTTTCCCAAGAAATGCTTTTCAACTCCAAAGTTTTCCAAGCATACATCATGTTTTCCCAAGTTGCATTTTCTAAATCTCATAGCACATGTCTGAATTCTCTGTGCATTTAGGATAAAACACAATTTCGATAATTTAACCAAGTCAAGCACAATTTTGGTCCTTGGTTCGATTACCCCTGTTAAAGGCGGCAGGAACGGTCGAACCTCGTACCGACAGGTCGAGCCCCATCCCATGGATTTTCCCGCAATTTTTAAAACGGAGGCGAGTATTTCAAAACAATTTCCAAAATCCGGTCAAGTTTGAATCGCGAAAGCGTTTCCCTCTTTTTCTTCTGCAAGGAAGGGAAGACGGGGGAAAATTTTCGTGACGATAACAATCTCTCTCACATGAATTGAGCTCACTTCCTTCTTTACTCTGTCTCAAAACAATGGATCGCCCCATGTATTATTTGAAATCCATTTCTTGACTTGTTGTCTTCAACTTGCTTCAACCTGGTCTATAATATTAACTCTTCGACTCTGATCCCTCCTTTTTGTCAATGCCAAAGGGGGAGAGAAAACCTACCTCTCCTATGTAGGAGAAAAACGTTTAACTCTTTATCTCATACACATGAAGTATACACAAACTTTTTTTATGTTAATTCTGGTGTTTTTTATGATTACTATTTCTATGCATTTTTTATTTATGATATCATATTTAAATCATCATAATATATATGGCTTAGTGACAGGGGGAGCATATATTGTCATCATCAAAAAGGGGGAGAATGTTGAGAAACTATGTTTTCATGATACATGATAAATATGATATGCTTTCATGATGCATATATATGATACATGATAAATACATGATATGCTTTCATGAGATATGATAAATATGATATGCTTTCATATGTGAAACTGAATATGTTATATTATGACTGGATATGATGTGCTATGTATTTAACGAGTATTTGATGCAAGGTTATTTCACTTAAGAAGAGTGAAGACAACTTGATCAAGTGCAACTATTTGATGCAATCATACTACTTTGAAGAAAAAGCTTGATGGGCCATACATTCATAAAGATTATCCACGAAGATCGGCTTCCTCAAGATGAAGACTTTTTTCTTCTTTAGAGTCATATGTAACAGAACCTTAAGAAGCATGCATATTTCATATTAGACTATATGCTTTGAAATCATACAAGCCATTTATTTACAAAAAATTAAGCTTTCATAAAAGGATACGTTATGTATATTGTAGCATTTCAAAAACACCTTTTTGAAACAAATCATTGTACTTCCTACAAGCATTTATAAAAAAGACATTTTGACAAGATATAATAGCTCATAATTTCAAAAGCATTAATTGTACTTTCTTACAAGCATTTATGAAAAAGACATTTTGACAAGATATAATATCTCATGATTTCAAAAGCATTAATTGTACCTTCTAACATGCATTTATGAAAAAGACAACTTGAAAAGATATAAAAGCTAATGATTTCAAATATGAAAGAAAAAGACAAAATGAATTAATTCATAATACACAAACATTTACGTAAGAAATTTTGGTTCATAATACTTAAGCATTTATGTAAGAAAAGATAAAATGTGAAAAGATGTATTGGTTCATAATACATAAGCATTTATGTAAGAAAAGACAAAATGTGAAAAGATGTATTGGTTCATAATACAGAAGCATTTATGTAAGAAAAGACAAAATGCATTAGTTCATAATACACATATTTTTACGTAAGAAATTTTTGTTCATAATACATAAACATTTATGTAAGAAAAGACAAATTATGAAAAGATAATACACAAGCATTTATTTGAGGAATGATTATTTGTAATATAAGTATTACTCAAGCATTTAGTGTACTTCACAACCATTCATTTTAGAATTGACGATTTGAGAAAATAAATATTATTTTATTAAAATAAGAAATGACCATTTCTTTCTGTAATCATTAAATGCCACCTCAAAAAGCATTTGAGAAATGACTATTTATTTATAAATAAAACCCATACTCAAGAATGTCGACTTACTTAAAGTCATCATTCCTTCTGTAAACATTAAATGTTATTCCAAAAAGCTTTTAAGAAATGACCATTTATAAATAAAGTACTCAACAGACATTTATCACACTTACATACATTTATTATAAGTGACGACTTGTAAGAAAAATATTAATATACTAATATTCATTAAATTGAGTAAAGACAAAATTACATGATAGAATATATTCCAACGTTCAATGTACTACAAACCATTAAATTGAGTAAAGACAAAACTACATGATAAACTACACTTCAACGTTCAAAAATACTACAGAACATTTATTATGAGAAAAGACCTAATACAAAGAATAACTCATTTAAAATACACCAACGAATAGTGTACTCCAAAAATGCTTCGTATGGAAAGAAGACTTTTTGAAAAAGCAATATAGTACACTTATCTTTTTCACACTAAGTTGTTTTTGAAATGACCTGACTTCTCATATCCCAAAAGGACAATCATTTCAAAAAGACAACGACTAGTTTTCTAAAGACTATATATATACAAACACAACAGTGTGAAAAGACAAGCAAGCTTTCAACGAGAAAAATTTCTGCTCGACACTCTGAGAAAAGAGCTTAGAAAAAGAAAGAGAAAAAGAAAGAGAAAAAGTCAAGAAAAGCTCTCAGAAAAATACAAGAGTGTGTAAGAAAAGAAAAAGATCATTCTGAGAATCTTCATACGTGCATTCATACTTTGCATATCATTCTGAAGGTTATATAGGAAAGTGTTGTAACTTTCTGATTTCTGATTGTATCCCTTCTCTGTTGAGAGAAGTAGACCTCTGTGAAAGAGGGTGTTTTCCTTCTCTGATGAGAGAAGTAGACCTCTGTGAAAGAGGGTGTTTTCCTTCTCTATTGAGAGAAGTAGACCTCTGAGGAAGAGGGTGTTTCCCTTCTCTGTTGAGAGAAGTAGACCTCTGAGGAAGAGGGTGTTTCCTTTCTCTGTTGAGAGAAGTAGACCTCTGAGGAAGAGGGTGTTGTACTATTTATTCAGTGACTCAGATGTTATAGTGGAAGGCTCAAGTGTTTTACTTGGGGACTGGATGTAGGTCAGTAACTCGGCCGAACCAGTATAAATCCTGTGTTTATTGTGTTGTGCCTTATTGCCTTATTTTTTATTTTATCGATCTGCATCGTATTTCACTATTCACCCCCCTCTAGTGGAATTTCACCAGCTACAACAGTTTCAGTGACAACTACCGTATGTGCTCAAAAAGTTGGTGCCTTGCACAAATGACATTTATTGGTGTAAGTTTTATGAAATGAATTTTTAAAGAGATATTTTTTATAAAAATGTTTTGTGAAAGCTAGACACCAAATAATAAAAAACGGCTCAGACTAGGGTGAAGTCCGGATTAAACTCAGGAAATGGGAGAAAACTTTGTATTCCACACAAATTGCAAGCTTTATTGCCTTAAAAATAAATAAATAAAAGTAACTAACTATTACAATAAGTTACCCTCTTGCAGAGGGCTCAAAAAAATTATAAATGCCTTATTACAAACCCAAATTAAAAAAATAAATAAACCTAAATCTAAAAGAAAAGAAAAAGGGTCTTCAGTTGCTTGAGTTTTAGTCCCTTTTATCTTCACTGCTTCCTTTTTTACCAACAGGCTTATAAAAGCTACTAATATTTTATTCTGAGGGCTCTTCTGTGGAGCTCAAATGGCCTTTTTAGGGGACCTTTTGGGGACCTTTTGGGGACCTTAGAGGGCTCTTCAGGGGCACTTTTGAGGTTCTATTGCATGCACAACTGCTTCCCTGCAAAACAAAATGACAAAACACAAAAGCAAATGAAAAAAACTATGTCGAAATCTGAGGTTAGTTTTATGAAAAATCAAGAAAACAAGAAGCTAACTAACTAATCTAACAAACTATGTAACAACCTAACTACTTTAAAACAAGAAAGAAACTAAGTAATTCAAAACAAATAACTTCATATGAAACAACTATCATTAACTAATCTTGAAACAAACTAACTAAAACAATAAAAACATGAATCTTATTGAACTAAATTAACACTTAATGAAATCTAATTGAATATGAAATAAACTAAACAACCTTTAATTTTAATTCAAGAAAACATAAACTTAACACCTATTAATTCCAATCCAAGAAAACATTAAATATAAAATTAACTAATTTCAACAATCTAATGACATCTAATTAATTAAGAATTAAACTAATCTAATTCTAAATAAACAAAAATGTTAATGAATTAACAAGACGTCTTACTCTAACTAACTAACTAAAAGTGAATAACAGTTCTAATTAACCTAATGCTAGATTATTACGTGAGCTAATCACTGATGAAAACACAAAACTAAACTACTGATGATAAGAATACGTTAATCATTTTATCCAATCTAATTTGATAATATGAATGCAATAACATTAAAACCATTGAATAAATTAAAGCAACCGGCGACCACTAATTGCTTGCGGCAGTCCCAAAATTATGTGGTCTGCCAAACACAACATGTTCAGCATTAAATTTGAAACTTGTTATTGTGTTGATCTCTGTAGAAAACAAAATCTTCAGATCTGCACCTTGGCTTCAAGTATCCTGATCAGACAATATACTGGAACCGATAAAACGTGATCACACCTTGCTCAGACCAATATTACTTCAATAATAAAGAATGATCAGATCTGTCAATGATGATAGATCTGATCATTTTCTTTTGTACAAATTATATTGCAGCAATAAGCAACAAACAATCAAATTAATTAAACTGTGAAAAGAAAAGGAAATCCACTATATGATATGGGAATAATGATTTTTTCACTATTCTACTTACTATAAACTGCATAAATTAATTTACACTACATACAATGCTAAATGTGATATAGATTTTTTTTATGTTTTGCATTAGAAAACAAATTTAAACTAGATGCAACGAATATGAAAAGATTAAATTATACTATATACAATGATGAAATATTATGCATGTATTCCACGAAATAACCAAAAACTAATCTAACTACGAAACTATGGAGAAACGGGGAAGAAGAAGCAAACCTCGCAGTTTACCTCTGATGGAGGGGTTGAGAAGAAGAAATGGTCTCCCTCTTTGGGCTGCACGTACCTCCAACGATGGGGAAAAGAAGAACCGGTGCCAGATGGGATTAGAAGCAGGAAGAGAAAAGGGTAAAATGAGGAAGAGTAGAGAACCGGTTGGGATCAAAAAGAGAGAATAAGAGAGGAGAGAGAGGGCTACATTTTTCTCAAGAGTGAGATGCCCCTCTCTATTGAAAATTAAGTTTTTATATTGAAAACATTAGGTCACATAATTTTTTTCTGAAAACCCCAATTAATTTTTGAAAATTTCAAATGAGCACACTTAGAAAAATGTGTTTTCATAAAAAGACACTTTAAACCAAATAAAATATTAGTTAACAATTCCTAAACTAATTAAACTACAAATTAAAAAGTCCTAAACTAATCAAAACACTGAAAAACGCAGTGAAGACTTGAAAATTGGCAATTTTAGCTTTATTTTAATTTTCAAAACAGTTTCTCAAAAACGTTGACAAGAATGAATTTTTGAGGAAATTTTTCGATGGATCATGCATAAAAATATGTATATAAAATACATAATTTATGCATGATCATTTATGAAAGGCAAAAAGGAGCAATTAAGGCTCAATTATCTGTAAAGACCGTGTCAAAAAAGCCATTTTATTTGTTTTAGACATACAACTATTTTATTTTCTTCCAAAGTGAAGTGCAGAAAGAACAACATGAATAATAGAAAGCACAAAATGATTTTTACAAAAAGTACAAAATGAGTCACATAGTGAAGTGCATACAACTATTTCATTTTATGTCACCTAGTTTTAGTCATAGTCATATATCTTGTTATTGGAAAAATGTTAGTGTGGGAAAATATCATGATATTTTTTTAAGCACCATAGTGTAAATTACATGTAAATCCACACTTCAACTTAGAGCAGATATTAAGCATGTCCACCTTCCTCACCTACTATGCATAACAAGAAGACATGCACTAGATTAGTTGTCCTGAGATTCAGTTTAATAAACAAAACTTTAACCCAACATACACCAATGACAAACATGACATATTCTTGGGAGTTTACTTGTATTGGTTATATTTTTATAATTTCTTTTGTCATGTTCCTGCACAAAAAAACCTTAATATCAATTATAAAATATATATTCAAAAATATTAAATATATTAACAAAGTTACTTACCCTGAATTGAGGTTGAAGCCACATGTTTTCGAATTATGTCCTGGTCGTCCATAAGTTGCATAATTTCTTGTCACCTTGTTTCGATAGATTTTTTATTAAATTCATTTACTACATCCTTTAGAACGCACATATCCACGATCTCTAGAAATAACATCATCATTTACATACTCATCATTGGCACACAGAATTCTCATATGTCTATTTATAGTAGAGGTGTTCTTTTCATCGACACTTTCTTGTTCATGTTCAACAACATGTTTCTGCCAACAACAAGAAAGGAAAATGATGGATGCCACATAATATTTGCAGATGATGCCACACCGCGAACACATTAGGTTGCCATAAGGGAATTTTGCATGCCTAACAGGGTAAGCAATTTAGATGGTTTAGACAAGTTTTCATGGCAGTACAATTTCCTTCAGAAAAATGTAATTGCTAATGTAGATTTTCCCTGTGATACAGCTATTCTCATTCTATAATAGACCATCAAAATGAGTGCTCATCAAAAGCTTAAGATCTCAAACAAAACTAAAACCTAAGTTCCAAAATGCATGTATAGTGCACACAATTTGGATGGCTTAGACAAGTTTTCATGGCAACATAATTTCCTTCAAAAAAATCTAATTGCTAATGTGGATTTTCACAGTGATGCAGCTATTCTCATTCAACAACAGACCATCATGCATACATATTCGCATTTTATTTATCTTTATTTATGCATGATCCAATGAAAATCGCTTTAAAAACCTATTTTTATTGTTAGTTTCAAGAAACTGTATTGGAATAGAAATTATGAGAAAATCACGTATTTCAAAGCTTGCCCTGCATTTTTCAGTGTTTTATTTAGTTTAAAATTTTTTAATTAGAGTTTTAACTAGTTTAGGAGAGTTTAAGTAGAAGTTTTCATTGGTTTAGGAAGTTTTGTTTTATGAAACATGTTTTTTAAAAGACCTCTTTTTGGAAATTACTGAAAATTATTTGGACTTGTTTTGAAAAATGTGTTTTAACCTAATATGTCATTATAAATAGTTATGCCAAGAAGGAAGAGACATTTTTTCCAGCATTGGAAAACACCCCCCCCCCCCTCTTTCCTCCTCTCTCTTCTCTCTCTCTCCCTTGCTCTCTCTCTCTCTCTTTCCCTTTTGTTGATTTCTTTCTCTACCTCTTCTCCTCTTTATTCTTCTTCTTCCTCCTCTTTTTCTTCTTGCTTCGAACCCCTTTCGTCATCGGCAACTTCTTATTCTTCGTCAAGGAGGCGTGTGTGCAGCTGGGATCAACCATCTTCTTCTCAACCCATCCATCGGATGCGATCCACGATAGTTCGTTTCTTCTTCCTCTTTTTTATCGTAGCTTTTAGATTTTGCATCTCATAAAGCATAGCATCACATCATTTATATATTTAGATTGAGTTTAGTTTAGTTTCTTGCATCTAAAAAAAAAGAAAAGAAAAATATATTTTGTTTTGATAGTTTAGTCGTTTCCTGGATTTAATCATTGAAAATTCTTGATTTAGGTAGATCGTTAGTTTTAATATAGGTTTTATACTGTGTTTTCTTGATTAGATTAGATTAGTTTAGGATTAGATTCAATTTAGAATAGTCTGCATCAAGTTTTCTTGTATTCGATTTTTACTTTTAGATCATAGAAATAGGATTTTTTTATTAGCCAATTAGTTCTTGCATCATTTTCTGAAATTTTACTTTGTCGTTAAGTAGATCCGATTCTTTTTGTTTAAGGATAGTATTAGGTTAGTTTATTTAGTGTTCAATTCATGTTCTTAAAGTTTTTTTTTATTGCTTTCATAGTTTTAGTTAATTATTAGATTCAATTAGAAATTGTTAAATAGAATATTTAATATTTCTTTTAATTTAGCCAATAGACTAGCATTAGTTATTTTTATTATTAATCAGTTAGTGTAAATTCCAATTCCAGAATCATTACTTTTAATGCTTAGTTAGATATTAGATCGTATTTATGAATTGTCATTTTTTTTAGAGTTAATTTTAGCTGATCTAATATAGTGTGTAATTCCTGTTTTGGTTATCAGCTATTGACGTCTCTTTTTTATTATTTTATTCCAGCATGCACTCTGGTAGTTAGTTAGAAAATAAGGTTGCATTGTCACTAGCAGTTTAATTAATTGTTTAATGGTCAGTCGATTCTTGCTTTTATGTAAGTTATTTACTTAGGTCATTAAATTAGGTAGCTAGGTAGCTTATTTCACTAAGTTTCAACTTTGTTTAGTATATATGCAGACCATGTGTATGAGTGTTAATTATTAGATAGTGCGGATTTTTATTTATTTGGGCATCCGTAGTTAGTTTTGTTAGCTTGCATTTGGTTTAATAATTAGTTTTAATTAATTCATGTGAGTTGATTAGCATTAGTTTGTTAATTAATTTTCTTGCTTTGGTTCTTGTTAATTTTATTATTTGTTGATGCTAGATTGATTAGGTAGTTAGTTTATCATGTTCAGCTGCTCGTGTTCTTGATCTTTTAGTTTAGTTAATTTCTTGATTTCTTGAATTAGTTAGTCATTAGTTTGTTGCAATTTAGTTTCTTGATTGTTAGTTAAGTTGTTTTGCTATTTTGTCTTTGAGTGTAGGTTGTTACAAGTTAGTTCATAGTCGTTCATGTTATTAGTTTAGTTCATGTTTTCGTAATTTTTTTTCTCATATTTACCTTTGTATTTATCGTAGATTTCTTTTTCTGCTGTGTGTTTTATTTTTGTGTTTTGTAGGAAAGTGTTGGAACGTGCGGTAGAGCCCTTTTTGTACCTCCAAAGAGCCCTCTGAGGTCCCTAAAAGGTCCCCTCAAAAGGCCCTCAGAGAACCCTCAAAGAGCAACAAAACAAAGAAGAACAAAAGGGGACCACAAAGGACTCAAGCACTGAAGACCTTTCATTTATTTCTAGATTAGGATTTTATTACTTTTTAATTGAGTCTGTAATAAAACCTTTTATTTATTTGTTTGAGCCCTCTCTTGTTTATTTAGTTAATTAACTTTTTTATTTTTCAAAGCAATAAAACATAGTTTAGATTGTGTGTTGAATACAAAGTATTTCTCGTTCCCTGAGATTGACCCAAACTTCACCACTCATGCGAGCTAGTTTTTATTAATTTTAGTGTTTGCCTTTCACTTGATTTTGATGAAAAATATTATTTTAAAAAGCATTCATAAAACTCACACCAAATTTTGGCGATGTTGTTGGAAATCGGCAATTAATACGAGTATTCACTTTATTGCCATTGTTTGTTCTCATTTTACTTAGGTTGTTAGTTTACTTCCTATTCTTTACTTAGTACTGTTTAGTTTACTTTTTCTATTGATTATTTAGGATTGTTTAGTTTATTTTCTGTATTTAGGTTTAGAACCACATGTTTGCACACCCTAGATACCAGCTTACCTTTCTTGCACGACCCACCAATTAGGATACCCTTAGAGGTGACTGTGCACAATTGGTATCGTGCTCATAGTTTGCTTTGTGCAAAATATTTGGTTAGGTGCAAGTGTGTGGTGTTTGTTTACTACTTTCTTTCCTTTTCTTTTACCTGCTTTGTGGTTTGTTGTGGTTTGGCCACACTGCATGTTAGGTAGTTAGAAAACCTATTTCTTAGGACGGTTGTTGCACCGGTCTACCCTGAGGTGCATGCAAGGGTGATGCTCGCTTGACCCCGAGCTTGTTGAGTTGGTTGAGCACCCTGAGTCCCTTATTAGGAGAGCCCGTCAATCCGGCCCCATGGCTCAGGATCAACAATTGACTTGTCCTCTTAGGGAGCACTTTACTCCCAATGCGTACACTTCAGCCTCCTACATCGCGAGACCCGTTGTAGGAGCACCGTAGTTCGAGATAAAGGCTAGCATTATACAAATGGTACCATCTTTCTATGGCTTGAACAATGAAGACCCCTACTGCCATCTCGATGAGTTTCTCGAGATCTGCTCTATGGTGCAAATTAACAATTTTAAGGATGATGTGTTGAGGTTGAAGTTATTTTCGTTCTCCATCAAGGACAAAGCCAAGCACTGACTGAAGGCCCTCAATATTGTTCAGATTACCACTTGGGAACACATGTAGCATGATTTCTTCAAGAAGTATTTCTCAATTGGTAAAACAAACTAGTTTCGTAAAGCCATTATCAGTTTCTCTCAAATTGAGGGAGAACAGTTCCATGAGACCTGGGAGAGGATGAAAGATCTTCTCTGAAAGTGTCTCCACCACCAGGTGCCCCATTGACAACTGTTGCAGTACTTTTATGATGGCCTGATCGAGAAAGACAGACAAATGGTTGATTCTTCGTGTGGGGGCATATTCATGCTCAAGAACGAGGATGAGGTATGGACATTATTTGATATGTTGAGCAAAAGTGCTATGCACCATGCCATGTCCTCACGGCTTAATAGACCACACCTGTTCCTAGTGGTCCTAAGAAGGGAGGGATTTATGAAGTTGGGTTCGATCATGTTCTACAAATCAAAGTGGATCATTTGACCAAGAAAGTTGATCAATTATTGGCAAACCCAGCTTCACTAAATCAAGTAGAAAAAGTGTGTGCGCTATGCGCTAGCTCTGCATACTCTATTTCTGAGTGCCCGACAGCACCACTCTATCTTGAATTTGTTTAGGAGCAAGTGAATGTTGCCTAAGGTTTTGCCAGACCAGTGCACGGTCCTTATGTACCCACCTGTAACCCGGGATGGCAAAATCATCCCTACTTTGCGTGGAGAAATCCACAAGAGCCACCCTACATGCCTCCTCAGACACAGCACAGAGAGGGTAACCTTCCATAAGGTTACACGTGTCCCACATTTCCACAGGACCATCTCCAACTTAGCTTGTCTTCTCCTCATGAGCCCACATCAAACCTATCTTTTTAGGAGAAGTTGCTCGAGGCCGTTTCTGACATTAAGGCCAACTTTAGTTCTCACACGCAGTCAATAGCGAAGCTAGAGACTCAGATGAGATAGTTGGTTGAGGCCTTGGGCAGGCGAAGCGAAGGAAGCCTCCCAAGTCAGTCTGTTGTCAGCTCGAAGGGTAAGAAACCCATGTATCATGACTTGCACCTCACAGAGTCCGACCATGAGCAGGTCAACTCTATTATGACCCTTTAGAGTGGGAAGGCATTCCACCGTACTCAGGAGTCAACTGGTGAACCCACCGCTACACCCATTTCTCAGTCGATCTCCTCCACCAGGCCCACAGAGAATGGGTAGTGCCCACAGCCTGTGCCTTCTTCGTTTATTCCTGCAACCCCTTTTCCTCAAGCTTTGGCCAAACTGCATGATTTTGGTAAGTAGGAGGCATGCATGCATGAAATGCATGATATATTCAAGCAGAATCACATCAACCTCCTTGCCTAACGTTGTTTATATTGATAGATATTCGGTTCTTGGCTCTCTACCATTTGAGAATTGTCTCCATGTGGAGACTAAACTCCTTTCTTCCAGTCTAGAGAGTTATCATAGGGTGCATAGGGGTAGATTTAGAGGAAACATAGTGCGCAATGTCACAGATGACACTCTTTTTCTCAGAGCTCTTGATTGAGCATCAATTTACGTCCATTGATCTCATAGATGATGAAGGGTCTCCAGATATTCGTCTGGCTGAGGACGTAAAACCTAATGCTTTATGGGAGGCAACCCATATTTGTGATATACTATTAGTAGTCTTAGTAGTTTTCTTCTTTTATGAGCACGAATGATAGAGCATGTATGCATTGCATTTTTTGTATATTTTTATGAGTTATATACATGGAGACAGGTGAAACCTATGCAGAGCCATTCACATGTCGTATCAAGTAAGGTTATATAGTGTGGATCAGGTGACTTCTACTCCATCTCTCCCATAATTTGTTTGTTCTTATATGCAATCACTCAGTGCCATTCAAGTATGGGGAAGTGCCACTGAGGACAATGTCATTCAAGCATGGGAAAGTGTGTAGTTTACACACCCAAACTTTTTATGTCTTTGTACTTGCATTTTTTTATGGTGACTCATAAAAATTGGGGTTTTAAGGAATGAGTTTGATCTTATATAAATGCTTTACATAATCTAATGTTTTTAGAGAATTTTTAAGCCGCACAAATTTTTTTTTCTAACACTGATCTAGAAAACCATGGTTGTTTATATGGATTTCAAAGTAATGATTATAGATGCATGTTAGAGTTTATTTTGAATCACAAGTATGAATATGCACAATTTTATTTTTTTTAAAAACTAAGCAAATGAACATTGCATTCATGACATCAAAAAGTGAAAAGAGCATATGTTTAGTGGTTTAATATCTTCGTATTCCCCAGTAGCTGGGCTCAGACACATGTTCAAGTGTTTAAGTTTCATGTTGAAAAGGATAATGAAAGGAATCACTTTTATGTCTAGTTGATATTTGTGGCCTATTTTGTTCAAGTAGAGCCTGAGGGGTGTTTACACCTGGTGCCCTAAAGCCATCTGGTTCGGGAGACACTGGCTCGAAAGCAAATTATATGGACTTTATAGAGAGCCTAATAGATGTTGACAATGCACATGACAGAGAAGCAAGTTATACGTAAACTATGAAAATTGAAGGTCTAGTGACTTGAGTGATTAAATCTGAGGGATACTTTGTATCTGGTGCCCTAAGGTCATCTGGCCTGAGAGTCACTGAACCAAATCTCATTACACGGGTCACAAAATTGGAATTTTGATATAGTGCAGTAATCGTTGCAAAAAATTTTCCTTTTTCTTTTCCTCCTTTTGAGGGGAAAAAGGGAAGAGAAACTCTTTGCAAGGACTCACTTGACCTTTTGAAAAAGATGTTTTGAAATTTACTCGCTTCCGTTTTGAAAATTTTGTGAGAAAAATGGAGAGACGGGATTCGCTTATCGGTACAAGGTTCAACCGTTCCTGGCGCCTTTACCAGGGGTAATTGAACCAAGGATTGAATCAATGCCTTTTGCTTTGCCTAAATTTGTCAAAGTGATTATTTTGAAATCCTAAATACACAGAGAATCATGCTTGTGTTGTGATGTATGCTTTTGGAAATATTTCATAAATTTGCTTTTTCTAAGTGATTTTGAAATAGGTTTGAAAATATCCTTTTAGAAATGACTTTGAAGTTCAGAAATTGATTTTTGAATTGAAAAGTAAAAATTTGAAATGGACTTGGATTGAAGATATTGAATTTGGATTCAAAAATTGAGAACTTTGAAATTTAAAATTGATTAAAAATCGAAGTTGAATTGATTTTGAATTGAAAATCAAGATTAGAGATTGATTCTAAGTTTCGAAATCATAATTGAATTTCAAATTTGAACTTGAAATTAGAATTGATATTGAATTTCGAATTTAAAAATTGAGTTTATATTTTGAAATTTGAAACTGAACTTTGAAATTGGGAATGAATTTGGAAATTGAAACTTGGAATTGGAATAAGAACTTAAAATTGAAATTTAAAATAGGAATTTTAGAAACGAATTTAGAAGTTGAAAAGTTTGGAATCTAAGAGTAAACTTTGAAATTGGATTTTGAAATTGGAATTCAGGATTTGAGATTAAAATTGGAAATCGATTTTTGAAATTGAATTCAGAATTTAAGATGGGATTTTGAAATAAATTTCAAATATTTGATTTAGAATTAAATTGAGAATTGAAATAAACTTCAGAATTTATTAAAAATTGAATTTGAAAATGAAAACAGAATTCAAAATTTTAGAATTTTGAAGACAAAATAATGATTTTGAACTTAACATTTGAATTTGAAATAGAATTCTAAGTTAAAAGTAAAAAATGGGAAGTTTTAGAAAATCGAATTTGGAATTTTGAAACAAATTTTAAAACTGGATGAAATTGGAAATAAAAGAGATGAATCTGAATTTGTAAATAAAAGTTTGAAAAATGATTTTGAATTTATGAATGAAAATTATGTTTTTAAAAATTTATTTCAAAAATCACTCAAAATTTCGAAAATGATTTGAGATAATTTGGAAAGATGTCAAATAATTATGCAAAATGATGAATGCATTGAAAGAGTTTGTTTAAAATTGGAATTTTAAAAGTAAATTTCATTCTTTAATAGAATTGAAATGAGATTAAATTTTAATATATTCATGACTACGGTCACAAATATATTTTAATTTAATCTTCATTTAAATTTCAAGAAAGAATAAAACAAATTTTGGTGCTTTTATTGAATTAAAGCAAGATTAAATTTTCATATATACATGACTATGGCCACAAATATATCTTGATTTAATCTTTACTTTGAATTCTAATAAATGAAGAAAAAGCATTTTTTGAAAATATGATGATTTTCAGAAAAGTCCTAAGGTGTAGGTCAAATTTTATTCCATAAAAGATAAAAATCCTAAGTATTGTTCGTATTTTGACTATGACCATAAATGTGAATCATTTACTTAGGGTTATTTACCTCTTATTAGAATGGTGCATGTGCCATTCGTGTTATCCCATAGTGCTTTTTGAAGAATAAAATAAAATGAAATGCCATAAGCAATTATGAGAACTATATGCTCATACATTCTATTCTAAATAGAAAATAGAAATTCTCATTAATATAAAATTATTACAATTGAAATTGAATATTAAAATTCATAATCTAAGAAAAGAAATCAACATCTTTAGGCTTCCCTGCAAAAAAAAAATAATATAGCACAAGGCAACAAAAATGCAAAATATAGAAAAGAAATTAACGATACCATGTTAAAACTAATATGCATATGGTTATGTCTAAGCTGTAATGGAAATGCATATGTTAATGAAGATGTAATGCCTAATGCATGAATGAAATGCATATGTATTTGCCTAAGTGCAATGCTTATGCTAATGAAGAGATGCATGTGCATTTGCCTAAGTGCAATGCTTAAGCTAATGAAAAAATGTATATGCATTTGCCTAAGCGCAATGCTTAAGCTAATGAAGGAATGCATATGCATCTACCTAAGTGTGATGCTTATGCTAATGAAGAAATGCCTAAAATGAAGCTTATAGTAGAACATGGTCATGTTGTGAGTGCATCTGAAGCTACAGCAACTCGTGGGAGCGTTGTGGATGCATAAGAAACTACAACAACTCATGAGGTGTTATGAATGCTTGTGAAGCTACAGCAGCTCGTGGGAGTGCTGTGAATGCTTGTGAAGTTACAGGAACTCACGGAAGTGTTGTAAATATTTAAGAAGCTACAACAGCTCATGAGGTGCTGTGAATATTTGTGATGAGATTTGCATAAGAAACTAATAAGTGTATGGAAGGTGATGGAGTTCAGTTGAACCCCAGAAACATATATTTTTTTTTAACAGCAGTAATATCTCTGGCCTTGCAGAAATCATGTAACATGACATTATATGTACAAGTATTAGGAACTAAACCAACTTCCATCATCTGCATGAACAAACTGTTGGTCCCATTGATTCTACCAGTTTTAAAAAGTCCATGCAAAGCAACTGTGTAGGACATTTTCATCACGACAATAATTTTCAACAACAACCTTCCTAAACAATCTGACGGTTGTATGGGATTTACCAGTTTTAACAAGACCATTAAACAAGGCAGTGTGAACATGGGCATTAATGCTAAAGTTGCTAACAAGAAGTCCATGGTAGACATTAATTGCAGAATCAACTCTCCCTGATCTGCAGAGCCTGGGTTTCACAACATATCAAAATCTGGTTTTGAATTAGCAGGGCATCCGATTTTAACTCGACAAACTACATGTTTTACAGCAAATCAGAAACCTAATTTTGAGTCAATAAGGTTTCCAATTTCCACTCAGCAAATTAGAAACCTAATTTCACAACGGCAAAGAAGGTGTTTCACATTAAATCAGATATCTGATTTTGAATCAGATAATCAATGTGTCGTACAGTAAATAAAGGTGATTTTAGCACAGGCGATTCCATGCAGCACATTAAGATAATTTCACAGGATGATTCCACAGGTAAATCCACACAGCATTTTGAGGTGCTTTCACAAGTGATTTTACCTAGCACATCAAAGTATGTGACATGACATGCATATGCAGTTTGAGGTGCATATGTGGTTTGAAGTGCAAGGAAATGGATTGGTATGCACTATGACATGATAAGATTTAAATCAAACTAAATATGATAAGATAATGTGCAGGAAATAGATGCATAGCAAAACAAGAAATGAATATTGGTTGATATTTTGAAATGATCGTTTTAAAACAATTATTTTCAATAAAACTTTGGAAAATCGTCAACCAAAAGTATAAAAACCGACTTTCCACAAAGTGGTAAGTACGGGTCGAATCCTCAGGGAACAGGAATTAATCAAGATATTTGTGTAAAATTTAATTTATTAATTACAAACGTCACTCTACAATTATAAAGCTAATACAACTACAATTAATCACTAAAATGAAAATGAAAAAACAACTAAGTCTTCTGCTCCACACCAAGGGTATTTCCGTCTTTTCGCCAATCATTCACTCTTCGCACTTGGACAATAACCCTGGAAACTAAATATGATTTTCAACCTAAAAATGCAGAAAAATACAAAGTTAGTATTCTATTCTAACAATGTAAACAATAACTAAAACTAATTCTAATTTTACGAAAATAATAACACAAATGCTACTTATCAAACAATAATTAAATAAAATACTAAACTAATTCTAAAGTTAACTAAATTAATTCTACTAATGTTGTATGATGATTATGCAGCTCCTAAAATGCAGAAATTACTGAAAACAGCTCTAAAATGCTGAAACTAAGGAAATTACGAAAATGCCCCTAACTAGTGTAAAATATATTTCTGACAGGTTATCGGAAAACCACTGTTGGACAAGGCAAACGAGGTTCGATTTTCCCAAAACTTGATATGTTCTGCAACTGACAGATTAAACAATCTGACAGTTTTTACAGAATGAAAAAACAATATCTGGAACTCCAGATATAAGCGCTTCAAATCTGGGAAAAATCAAGATATCAAAAGTCCTGTAATTTAAAATCCAGAAAAAGCGGTTTTCGCAAAACGCTTAAAAATCAGACCAAATCAACTCCGAAAGAGCTAAAATTTGGTCTGCAGAACAAAAAAAGAATTTTTGGAAAACATGAAATTTTTTCACATAAAATAACGCTTGTGCGACAGGGCAAAAATCGGGTGTTTCTTTGAGTACACTATTCACTTTATGAATCTATTTAAACACTATAGAAGGCAAATTAAACCTAATGCAATCTAAATGACACTCTATAACAGTATATATGCAGATGAATATTACAACTATGCTAAATACATGACGAACGAAATACAATAAGCAAATTATGACTAGTACTACGTTAACTAACGATGCAAATGCAACTATGTTACTCAAGGAAATGCAATCCGAACTACTATGTTAAATAATACCTAACTACAAGTAAAACAATCACAAAACACAGCTCACACGCACGAAACAAATACAATATACGCACACCCACTTCTACACTATCACTACATCAAATAACTAAACTACTTAATCTAAAATAAAAATAAAGCACATCTAAATGAAGGTAAATCCACTAAAGAACAAAGATAAAGTTAAGGTTCACTCGGTTGACTCAACTAGGCTCGATTTTGACTTGACTCGGTTTGGGTTGGTTTGGGTTGAATCGGTTTTGACTTAGTTAAGGTTGGGTTAACTTGGCTAAGGTTGACTTGAACTAGGTTCGGTCTTGACTCACCATGGGTTGAACTAAGACTCGATTAGGGTTAGGTTTTGACTTGGTTAGGTTTACTAAGACTAGGTTGGACTCGGTTTAGGGTTGACTTAGTCAACTAAGGGTGGTTTGGTTTAGGTGGGCTCAGACTAAGGTTGACTCAACTAGGCTTGGCTTAGATTAAGTTAGGTAGACTCGGTTGACCTAAACTTAGGTTAGGTTTGACTAAGACTTGACTAGGGTTAGGTCTTGGTCTTTGACTTGACCTAGACTAACTGGGTTTGATTTTGGTTTGACTAGGCTCGAGTTGGGTTAAGTAGGGATTAGGTTTGACTCAACTAGGCTTAACCTAGGGTTTTGACTTGGGCTAGAGTTCGATTTGACTTAGACACACGGCACACCTAACTAAGTCAACTAGGTTGACTAGGTTAGGTTAGGTTTCAATAGGTAGGTTCGGTTGACTCAACCTAGATTTGACCTAGATTAGGTTTGACTTGGATTAAGGTTGACTCAACCTAGGCTCGGTCTTGACTAGGTTAGATAGACTCGGTTTTGACTAGGTCAAGGGGGTTAGACTAGGGTTTGACTCACTTAATTAGGTCGACTAAATTAGTACCCTATTAATTATCCTAAATTAATTCAAAGCTAACGATTTTAATGTAGAAGGTTGGGAAAAGAAAGTAATAATTACCAATGTTCAAACTTTGAAATGCTTTGGATTCTCAAAAATCGCCCCACTTAAAGAGGGAGTTACATTCCTTAATTGTCTTTAAAGCTCACTTTGGAAAAATGAAAAGTCCAATATAGAAATACACGATTTTTGCTTTTCAAGATGGAATTGAATTGCTTTTAATTCTTTATGGAAATCGTGGAGCCTAGATTGGAGATTTAATTAAATTCCAAAAACACTTTCCAAAGCTAAATAGTAACTCCTTCTTTAATGCAAACTCAAAATTTAAATCTCCCTTAAATGCCTCACGATTTTTTAAGAAACTCCTCTTTCCAAAAGCTTTCCAAATTTCAATTACTTTAATTACCTCTCTTCTCAAAAATCGCCAACTTCTAATGGTGCTACTTTCTAAACTAATACAATTAAAACTACCTAGGGAATAAAATGAATTAAATAGCAAAATGATTTTCTAGGATTAAATACTAACCTAATTCCCAAAACCTACCTAAATGCAATCCTAAAAACGTCTAAGGCAATAAACCCTAATACATTGAACCTAGACAACCTAATTAAACATACCTAATTGCAATTACTAAGTACCAAAAATAGCCTAGAGCTCGAATTGAGCTCTAATGGCTGCCGCCCCACCTAGGGGAAGAAGAAGACCAACAAAAATAAAAAATAAAAACATAAACTAACAAAAAACGATTTTACTAAGTAACCACTATTTTGATAAAACTAAATTAAAATATAATAAAAAGAACTCTTAATTACACAAATGCAAACATGAACAGCACTATGCTGGAATTTATTTAAAAACATAAAGAAATGAAAATTCGACTTTTGTAAAAAAAAATTTCAATAGATCCAAAACACCAAAAACACAAAATGATAAAAATGATTCTCTAGAACAATCCGAAAATAATGAAATGAACTAACACAAGTTTATGTTGTTGTTAACATTCAAAATACACAGCAAACCACACGACTTACCAACCTAAACATACACTTTTAATGAAAATGCAAAGATCGGCTAGAATAAATCTAGCCGTTTTTTTTTTCTTTTTCAAAAATGAAAGCAAACAAGACACACTCAAATCCCACGAATACAATGAATCAAAATGAAATTTTAAAATTTATATTTCAGTAGAACAGACCCAAGAACACGTTGGAAACAAAAACCCAAATCGGCTAGAAAAACCTCTAGCCGATTTACATATTTTTAGAGAAAAACGATGGAAAAACACCAATCAAATACATAATCAAGGAAAGAAAACCTAATCTAGTATGCTGGCCTATGCACAAACTCTATTCTAAGGTTGAAAACAAAAAGAAAACAAGAAACACTCAGAAAATAAGAAAATCAAATCAACACTCAATTCGGTTTTAGCTAGAAGAGAAGGAAGAAGAAGACCTACCTCTTGGAAGATCCGACGATCGGGGGGATGAAGAAGAGCGGACCGTGACTTGATTTGGACATCCTAAACAGTTCGAGAATGCTGGACTTCACCAAAAAAAAGCACCTTTGCAGCTGCTACACGTTGGAGATCCACCAAAGATGGAGTATGCGCCGATTCTCGATCGGAGGGTGTAGAAAGCCGGATGGAGGTAGGGCCGGCTCACCTTGTTGGTGTGTTTCGCACTCCCACACAAGGTTAATGGTCTCCACCTCTGCTACACCTGCAAAATTACAGAAAAATGGTGAAAATACAGCAAGGGAAAAGGAAGAAATGAAGAGAAAACACAAGGGGGATCGAAATATGCTTGGAACCCAAGCATAGACCGGTCTTCAATGGCCAAAACGTGGGAGGATGGAGAGGAAGGAGCTGCTGGAGTAGAAGCACTGCAGAGGGCATCCAAACAAAGCCAAAGACGCCTAGGGTTCTTCTAAAAAAACTATTTATAATTTTAACATTTTTCAGAAAGAGGTTTAAAAAATAAAATTTTGCTAGGCGCCGCTTTCTGGGGGGTTTTCTGCAAAACTTTTTAAATCGGATATGGATAGGCGTGTGGTTGGGTTTTGGGCTTTCTAAGGGTTGATCCAAAGTCCAAATAACCTAATTGGGTCGGATATGGATCCGATCCACCTCGAAATCCATGCCCAAACACTGAAATAGCCATAACTCTCTCATTTTAACTCTGATTTTTCTGAAATTCGAACCATAACCCCTTACTATCAAAATACATCTAAACATGGGTTTAAACCCTTAAACTTGATACAAAATGCATGAAAAACTTATTAACATGATGTGCATTTCATGCATCATCAAATATCCCCATGCTTGAATGTTTGTTAGTCCCTTAACAAACCCTAATTATGATATGCAACAGAGACAAGAAATGCTAAATATGAATGCATAAAAACTAACTCACTTTCGTAGGAATCACGGTTGCATTTAGCGTATGCAACAAGCCCTTTAAACCCCTGGCTTACACCAGTGGACGAGTAAGGTCTCGTGAGGGTTTGCAGAGATGCTACCCACAAACATCAATGAAATGCGAGGATGATTTTTCAAAAATATTAGGCTCTTAAGACTGCAATTGTAACAAAAATTTCATGTAATTGACATTCTCAAAACAAGTTTAAAAATCTCATGCCACCACAGTAAAAATTCTTTTCCTTTACTTTTCTAATATTGTAGCTAGCTTATGATTTTTCTCGGAAAGTCAAGTATTCTCATGTTTTACTCATTTATTCTCACTTGTATATTTTCTGCACAGTAATACATATATATGCCTAAGCAATGAAAATTTTCTCATTCAGCACATTATCTTTTTCTTTCTTTCATTTTTCACCCTTTTTCCAATTTGTTCTCTTGAGCATTCTTCTCACATGAGTACTATTTCGAATAGTCAGTTTTCGTGACCCGTGTAGCGAGCTTTGGGTCAGTAACTCCTAAGTCGGCCGACCTTAGGGCACTAGATACGGAGTATCCCTCGGACTTAATTGCTTGAGTCACTAGACCTTCTATTCTAATAGTTTACGTATAGTCTTCCTCTCGTCATGTGCAATGTCTCTATCTCTTAGGCTTTCTATGTAGTTTATGTAACAAGCTTTCGAACCGGTGGCTCCCAAACCAGCTGGCTTTGGGGCACCAAGTGTAAAACACCCTTCAGATTCTACTTACTAGAACTACAAAGGCCACAGATATCAACTAGACAAGAAGATGATCTCCTTCGTTATCCTTTTCGTCGAAAGACTCAAACACTTCATCTCGTGTCTGAGTTCCACTACTAGGATTCACGAAGACATCAACAACTAAACGTAGCTCTATTCTTTTTAAACTCATTTTTCAAAAACATCTTTCCATTGCTTATTTCTTTCACAAAACATACTGTGCATACTTATACTAAAGTGATTCAAAATTTTCTAACAATCAAATACTATCTTTTCTTTGAATTTTCTCATAAATAACTACTCCATTCGAATTAGTTCAGAGAAAAAAAATTATGGGGCTTAAAAATTTTTTAAACTATTAGATTATGTCAAAAACAATCATATATGTTACAACTTGTTCTCAACTGCCTACTTTAATTACCGGTCATAAAAAAAAATTGAAATTTTTGTGTGCATGAATCTAAACCACCCCCCCTCATGCTTGAATGACACTGTCCCTAGTGGCATACAAAATATAACAATACAATACACATGCACACTAAAAGACAATAAGAATATGGGAGAACGGATAGATACAACCTGATCTGCTCTGAGTTCCTAAAGTTGAATTTCTTCTGATATTTGAATTCTTTGAAAGCTCTGCCCTGTACCTGGTAACTGATACACTAAGTGTTAGATTCATCCTGCATAGATCAAAAACAAATGTCAGCACATATGAAATAAAATATTAACTAAAGAAACATACTGAAATGAAAAACAAACTAATGTACATATGATACATCCCTCTGGTCGAGTCCTCATGCCTTCGTGAGATGCACTATCTCACACTCACCATCCTGCAAGGAATCAGAAATAAAAGGCTTCAATCTTTGCCCATTCACCTTGAATGTACCTTGGGTCATAGGATCGAATAATGTTACTGCTCCATGGGGAAATACTTCTTTCACAATGTAAGGACCTGTCCATCTCGATCTCAACTTCCCTGGGAATAAATGTAAACGAGAATTGTATAGCCACACTTTCTGATCTGGCTCAAACACTTTCCTGACAATATGCTTATCATGAAATGCTTTCGTGCGAGCTTTGTATAATTTGGCATTCTCATACGCATCATTCCTGAGTTCCTCTAATTCTGAGAGCTGCAATGCTCTCTCTTTGCCAGCCTGGGTGAGGTCAAAATTCAATTTTTTGATAGCCCAATACGCTCTGTGCTCTAGCTCGACAGGAAGATGGCATGCTTTTCCGAATACAAGGCGATAGGGGGACATGCCAATGGGAGTCTTAAATGCAGTTCTATATGCCCAAAGTGCATCATCTAAGCGCTGGGACCAATCCTTGCGGTCCGGGCGAACTATCTTTTCTAAAATTCGCTTAATCTCCCTATTGGACACTTCAACCTGTCCACTAGTCTGCGGATGATACGGTGTGGTGAATCTATGATTGACGGAATATCTTCTCAGAAGAGAAGCTATTTGTACATTCCTAAAATGCTTGCCACCATCACTAATCATCGCACGTGGCACACCAAAACGACTGAAAATGTTGTGCTTAATGAACTTAAGCACTACTCTATGATCATTGGTCTTGGTTGCCACAGCCTCGACCCATTTGGACACATAATCAACCGCCACAAGGATGTATAAATTTCTGAATGAAGGCGGAAATGGTCCCATGAAATCAATACCCCACACATCAAAAATCTCGACTATCAAAATCGGTAGTAAGGGCATCATGTCCCTCTTGGACATGTTCCCAATCTGCTGACATCTAAGACATCGCCTACAGAACTCATGAGCATCCCTGTGGAGTGTAGGTCAGTAAAATCCCGACTGCAAAACCTTTGCAGCCGTCTTTCTACTGCTAAAATGCCCTCCACAGGCTAATGAATGGGAAAAACTCAGAATGGACTGGTACTCCTCCTCCGAAACACATCTCCTAATGATCTGGTCTGCACAGTATCTGAACAACTCTGGTTCATCCCAATAATAGTGCCTCACCTGAGATAGGAATCTCTCACGCTCATTCTTGTTTCAATGCTCAGGTATCTGCCTTGAAACCAGATAGTTCACAATATCTGCAAACCAGGGTAACTGCGGTGTACTGACTGACATGATCTGCTCGTCGGGGAAAGAATCACTGATCGGTCTCTGATCCTGCGTGGTCTCTACGAACAGTCTGGAAAGATGGTCTGCTACTATATTCTCGCTTCCCTTCTTATCTTGAATCTCGAGATCAAACTCCTGTAGTAGTAGAACCCAACGAATCAATCTCGGTTTGGTGTCTTTCTTATTCAACAAATATTTCAATGTAGCATGGTCAGAATAGACAACCACCTTCGAACTGAGTAAATAGGACCTAAACTTATCCAATGCGAAAACTACCGCAAGTAGCTCCTTCTCTGTCGTAGTATAATTCATCTGAGCATCAGACAGAGTTCTACTAGCGTAGTAGATCACATAGGGCTTTCTATCAATGTGTTGTCCTAAAATAGTACCCATAGCATAATCAGATGCATCGCACATAACCTCAAATGGGAGAGTCCAATCCGGAGGTCTCAAAATGGGCGCAGTAATCAAGGCCTCTTTGAGAATCTCAAATGCCTTCATACAATCTTCACCGAAAACAAAGGGCTGATCTTTCTCCAGTAAAGTACATAGCGGTCGAGAGATTTTACTGAAATCTTTTATGAACCGCCTATAAAAGCCCGCATGCCCTAAAAATGATCGAATCTGCCTCACAGAGGTGGGTGGAGTCAAACGGGAAATGGATTCCATCTTTGCTCTGTCAACCTCAATACCACGCTTGGACACAATGTGTCCAAGCACAATGCCCTCCTGGACTATAAAATGGCTCTTTTCCCAACTCAGGATGAGATTTGTCTCCGCACACCTACTCAGTACTCGAGTAAGTTTTTGTAGGCAATCTTCAAAAGAAGAGCCATACACTGAAAAGTCGTCCATGAAAACTTCCATCACATCATCTATCATGTCTGAGAAGATAGCAAGCATGCACCTCTGAAAAGTGGCTGGGGCATTGCAGAGCCTGAACGGCATACGTCTAAACGCGAAGGTGCCATAAGGACATGTAAAAGTAGTCTTCTCCTGGTCGTCAGGATGGATAGCTACCTGATTGTATCCTGAATATCCATCTAGAAAGCAGTAGTAGCTTTGTCCTACGAGTCTCTCTAAGATCTGATCAATGAATGGCAATGGGAAATGATCTTTCCTAGTTGCCACATTTAGCTTCCGATAATCGATACAAACTCGCCATCTTGTGGTGGTCCTCATCGGAATTCTCTCACCCTTCTTGTTCTTAACCACAGTGAGTCCTGAGTTCTTCGGCACAACCTGGATCGGACTGACCCACTGGCTATCAGAAATAGGGTAAATGATTCCGACATCCAACCACTTCACCACCTCGTTCTTCACCACTTCCTTCATGTTGGGATTTAGCCTTCTCTGCATATCTCTGACTGGCTTAACTTCCTCATTACAATGAATTCTATGCATACAGAATGAAGGATCAATCCCCTTCAGATCAGCAACTCCCCAGCCAATCGCTGCCTTGTGCTCTCGAAGAATAGTCAGCAATCTCTGCTCCTGCTCCTCAGTGAGCAGGGACGAGATGATCACAGGCAGAGTCTCATTATCTCTGAGATAAGCATACTTGAGTGAATCCGGTAAGGGTTTCAACTCAAGTTTCGGAGGTGACTCGATCGAGGATTTGGCGGGGGTCTCCGCAAGTGGTGGAAGAGTTTCAATGACGGCTCCCCAAGGTGGTCTCTCTGACGACACTCTAGACACATCTACACTATCTATACCACTATTATTCTCTATATGGTACAAATCTAAAGAATCCTCAGTAATGTACAACTCGGGCTGCTCCTCCACTAACTCATGTGTAATATCTACATGAAAGCAGTCCATGTCTCCTGTTGGACCCATCGCGGCATTGAAAATATTCAGCTTGACTTTCCGATTGCCGAATGAGAGATCCATGGCTCTGGTCCTACAGTTGATGCACGCATTGGTAGTTGCCAAGAATGGTCTGCCTAAAATGATCGGAGTCTGGTGCTGGCTGTCTACTCCTTCCATATCAAGAATAATGAAATCGATGGGAAAATAAAAGTCATCCACCTTAACTAGCACATCCTCCAAGACACCTCTCGGTACCTTGACAGAACGATCTGCCAGTTGCAGTGTAATCGGAGTCGATCTCATCTCTCCTAGCCCGAAAGAATCAAAGAAATACCCGAGCAGAATGTTCACGCTTGCTCCAAGATCGAGCAATGCGCGTTCTATCCGGATGTTCCCTATGGTACACGCAATGATAGGGGCTCCAGGGTCCTTGAGCTTTGGTGGTGTCTGATGCTGAAGTACTGAACTCACTTGCTCAGTCAGATGGACCCTGTTAGGAACTCGCTCTCTAGATTTACGCTTATGCGTACATAGCTCCTTCAGGAATTTGGCATATGCCGGCACCTGCTGAATTGCATCGAGCAAAGGTAAGTTGATTTGCACATGCTTGAATAAGTCAAGCATGTCCTGGATCTTCGCACCTTGCTTCCCTCTATATCCAGAAGACTCTAATGCTTTGGGATAGGATGGTGGGGGAATATACTCGGGTGGTTCCTTCTCTTTGTGAGAAGTCTCACTCCTATCCTTCTTCTACACTGAAGATGGAGATGATGATGATAATGAAGATATTGAAGATGAAGATGAAGATGGGGATGGGGATGGGGATGGGGATGATGATGATGGCTGAGCCGACGTAGGTGAAACAATGGTCTCTGGCTCCTCTATCCTCTCTCTCTTCTCTCTCTCTCTACTCTCGACATGATACTCACGTCCACTCCTCAGGGCCATAACAGATTTGGACTACTGTTGTGTCTCAGTATGAAACAGGCCTCCATTCATCTGGTCCTTGCCCTTCGGGTTCATGACAGCCTGACTCGGTAATGTACCCTCAGGTCTCCTACTAATAGCCTCAGCTAACTGTCCCATTTGCGACCCTAACTTCGCAATGGACTGCGTATGTGAGCTCAATATCTAGCTACACTTATCGAAGGCGTTCTGATTAGAGGTTTTTACCTCTTGGAATGCCTGGAGAAGTCTCTCCTCAAAAGATTTCTGTGGGGCAGACTCCTGCTGAATCGGGGGAGTGACTGAAGAAGACTGAGAATAGCTCGATCTTTGGAATGATTGAGTAAAAGATGGCTGCCGAGCTGGCTGAGTGGATGTAGGCATCTGCATGGAAGACTGTGGATTCTTTCATGAAAAATTGGGATGGTTACGCCAACCCGGATTATATGTCGATGAAAATGGGTTATTCGGCGATCTGACGTAACCCTGAGCTGCCTGAACTTGTTCTTAAACAAATTCAGGGTATTGAGATGCCGAAGGGCACTCAGTGATATCGTGTGCCGGACTGGCACAAAGAGTACACACCTGCTGTGTAGTGGATGGTCCTGAGAGAAGCTGGTCCAGCTTCTGAGCAATCATGTCTACCTTGCACTGTAGTGCAGTAGATGGACCAATCTCCAGAACACCAGCTTTCTTCTGAATGCTGGGTGTGGCTCTATCAGAATGAGAGCTCGAAGCATGGTGGAGGGAATTCTCGGCCAATGTATCAAATAACCTCCATGCTTCGTCCTCGCTCTTCAGCATGAATGTCCCTCCACATGAAGAGTCAATCATCTGACGATTCTTGTCAGACAATCCATCGTAAAAGCTCTGCACCAGTTGCCATTTCGGCACCTGATGATGAGGACATTTCCTGAGGAGATCCTTCATTCTCTCCCAGGTCTCATGAAAGCGCTCACCATCTAGCTCTGAAAAGCTAGTGATGGCTCTACGATATTGGTTTGTACGACCAATGGGAAAGTATTTCCGAAGAAACTTCTGTTGCAATTGATCCCAGGACTCTATTTCTATAGAATCTAAGGACTTTAGCCAATACTTGGCTTTGTCCTTCAATGAAAAGGGGAATAGAGTCAATCTCAAAGCAACATCATCGAAATTTTGTATCTTTAGAGTAGAACAGATTTCGAGGAATTCATCTAAATGTCGGTAGGGATCCTCATGACTAAGGCCCTGAAAAGATGGGAGCATCTGAATAATGCTGGCCTTAATCTCATAATGCGGCGCTCCTACATCGGGTCTCCGAATACAGGATGCCTGAACATAGTCTGTGGGAATGAAGTACTCCCTCAGAGGACGTGGATTAACTGGGGGTGGAGGTGGAGGATCCATGTCAGCCATTGTTGTCGAACTTCGATGAGAATGTAAAATTCTCTCTGGGTTGTCAACAAATGGGTGTAATGGGGTTCCTAAACCTCGTCGCCCCTGCATACACTGGTACTAAGACCAGATGTAAGCAAACGACCTAATTCTAAATCTAAACTACACAGGTACTAAAATGTAAATAAAGCAAATAACAGTACTAATAAACAGATATGCTATCTATCTATGTCAGGATTCTATACTGAATAAATAAATAACAAAGTAACTATTCTAAAACAAATAAATACAGGAAATCACAAACTAAGTTTTTCTAAAACCCACCTGTCTAATCGCTCCATGCAGAATGAAAAATAAGTGAATCCTAGAAAGAACAGTACGTGAATCCTATATTTACTAACTATGTTAATCCTATATTCACTTACTAATCCTACTAACTAAAAAGAAAACAACTAATTAACTAACTAACTAAAACAAATTAATAAATCAAACTCTAAGAAATAAAGTAATTAATTCGTCGTTCCCCGGCAACGGCGCCAAAATTTGGTTGATATTTTGAAATGATCGTTTTAAAACAATTATTTTCAATAAAACTTTGGAAAATCGTCAACCAAAAGTATAAAAACCGACTTTTCACAAAGTGGTAAGTACGGGTCGAATCCTCAGGGAACAGGAATTAATCAAGATATTTCTGTAAAATTTAATTTATTAATTACAAACGTCACTCTACAATTATAAAGCTAATACAACTACAATTAATCACTAAAATGAAAATGAAAAAACAACTAAGTCTTCTGCTCCACACCAAGGGTATTTCCGTCTTTTCGCCAATCATTCACTCTTCGCACTTGGACAATAACCCTGGAAACTAAATATGCTTTTCAACCTAAAAATGCAGAAAAATACAAAGTTAGTATTCTATTCTAACAATGCAAACAATAACTAAAACTAATTCTAATTTTACGAAAATAATAACACAAATGCTACTTATCAAACAATAATTAAATAAAATACTAAACTAATTCTAAAGTTAACTAAATTAATTCTACTAATGTTGTATAATGATTATGCAGCTCCTAAAATGCAGAAATTACTGAAAACAGCTCTAAAATGCCGAAACTCAAGAAATTACGAAAATGCCCCTAACTAGTATAAAATATATTTCTGACAGGTTATCGGAAAACCACTGTTGGACAAGGCAAACGAGGTCTGATTTTCCCGAAACTTGATCTGTTCTGCAACTGACAGATTAAACAATCTGACAGTTTTTACAGAATGAAAAAAAAAATATCTGGAACTCCAGATATAAGCATTTCAAATCTGGGAAAAATCAGGATATCAAAAGTCCTGTAATTTAAAATCCAGAAAAAGCGGTTTTCGCAAAACGCTTAAAAATCAGACCAAATCAACTCCGAAAGAGCTAAAATTTGGTCTGCAGAACAGAAAAAAAAAATTGGAAAACAAGAAATTTTTGCACATAAAATAACGCTTGTGCGACAGGGCAAAAATCGGGTGTTTCTTTGAGTACACTATTCACTTTATGAATCTATTTAAACACTATAGAAGGCAAATTAAACCTAATGCAATCTAAATGACACTGTATAATAGTATATATGCAGATGAATATTACAACTATGCTAAATACATGACGAACGAAATACAATAAGCAAATTATGACTAGTACTACATTAACTAACGATGCAAATGCAACTATGTTACTCAAGGAAATGCAATCTGAACTACTATGTTAAATAATACCTAACTACAAGTAAAACAATCACAAAACACAGCTCACACACACGAAACAAATACAATATACGCACACCCACTTCTACACTATCACTACATCAAATAACTAAACTACTTAATCTAAAATAAAAATAAAGCACATCTAAATGAAGGTAAATCCACTAAAGAACAAAGATAAAGTTAAGGTTCACTCGGTTGACTCAACTAGGCTCGATTTTGACTTGACTCGGTTTGGGTTGAATCGGTTTTGACTTAGTTAAGGTTGGGTTAACTTGGCTAAGGTTGACTTGGACTAGGTTCGGTCTTGACTCACCATGGGTTGAACTAAGACTCGATTAGGGTTAGGTTTTGACTTGGTTAGGTTTACTAAGACTAGGTTGGACTCGGTTTAGGGTTGACTTAGTCAACTAAGGGTGGTTTGGTTTAGGTGGGCTCGGACAAAGGTTGACTCAACTAGGCTTGGCTTAGATTAAGTTCGGTAGACTCGATTGACCTAAACTTAGGTTAGGTTTGACTAAGACTTGACTAGGGTTAGGTCTTGGTCTTTGACTTGACCTAGACTAACTGGGTTTGATTTTGGTTTGACTAGGCTCGAGTTGGGTTAAGTAGGGATTAGGTTTGACTCAACTAGGATTAACCTAGGGTTTTGACTTGGGCTAGAGTTCGATTTGACTTAGACACACGGCACACCTAACTAAGTCAACTAGGTTGACTAGGTTAGGTTAGGTTTCAATAGGTAGGTTCGGTTGACTCAACCTAGATTTGACCTAGATTAGGTTTGACTTGGATTAAGGATGACTCAACCTAGGCTCGGTCTTGACTAGGTTAGATAGACCCAGTTTTGACTAGGTCAAGGGGGTTAGACTAGGGTTTGACTCACTTAATTAGGTCGATTAAATTAGTACCCTATTAATTATCCTAAATTAATTCAAAGCTAACGATTTTAATGTAGAAGGTTGGGAAAAGAAAGTAATAATTACCAATGTTCAAACTTTGAAATGCTTTGGATTCTCAAAAATCGCCCCACTTAAAGAGGGAGTTACATTCCTTAATTGTCTTTAAAGCTCACTTTGGAAAAATGAAAAGTCCAATATAGAAATACACGATTTTTGCTTTTCAAGATGGAATTGAATTGCTTTTAATTCTTTATGGAAATCGTGGAGCCTAGATTGGAGATTTAATTAAATTCCAAAAACACTTTCCAAAGCTAAATAGTAACTCCTTCTTTAATGCAAACTCAAAATTTAAATCTCCCTTAAATGTCTCACACGATTTTTTAAGAAACTCCTCTTTCCAAAAGCTTTCCAAATTTCAATTACTTTAATTACCTCCCTTCTCAAAAATCGCCAACTTCTAATGGTGCTACTTTCTAAACTAATGCAATTAAAACTACCTAGGGAATAAAAGGAATTAAATAGCAAAACGATTTTCTAGGATTAAACACTAACCTAATTCCCAAAACCTACCTAAATGCAATCCTAAAAACGGCTAAGGCAATAAACCCTAATACATTGAACCTAGACAACCTAATTAAACATACCTAATTGTAATTACTAAGTACCAAAAATAGCCTAGAGCTCGAATTGAGCTCTAATGGCTGCCGCCCCACCTAGGGGAAGAAGAAGACCAACAAAAATAAAAAATAAAAACATAAACTAACAAAAAATGATTTTACTAAGTAACCACTATTTTGATAAAACTAAATTAAAATATAATAAAAAGAACTCCTAATTACACAAATGCAAACATGAACATCACTATGCTGGAATTTATTTAAAAACATAAAGAAATGAAAATTCGACTTTTGTAAAAAAAAATTTCAATAGATCCAAAACACCAAAAACACAAAATGATAAAAATGATTCTCTAGAACAATCCGAAAATAATGAAATGAACTAACACAAGTTTATGTTGCTGTTAACATACAAAATACACAGCAAACCACACGACTTACCAACCTAAACATACACTTTTAATGAAAATGCAAAGATCGACTAGAATAAATCTAGCCGATTTTTTTTCTTTTTCAAAAACGAAAGCAAACAAGACACACTCAAATCCCACGAATACAATGAATCAAAATGAAATTTTAAAATTTAATTTTCAGTAGAACAGACCCAAAAACACGTTGGAAACAAAAACCCAAATCGGCTAGAAAAACCTCTAGCCGATTTACATATTTTTAGAGAAAAACGATGGAAAAACACCAATCAAATACATAATCAAAAAAAGAAAACCTAATCTAGCGTGCTGGCCTATGCACGAACTCTATTCTAAGGTTGAAAACAAAAAGAAAACAAGAAACACTCAGAAAATAAGAAAATCAAATCAACACTCAATTCGGTTTTAGCTAGAAGAGAAGGAAGAAGAAGACCTACCTCTTGGAAGATCCGACGACCAGGGGGATGAAGAAGAGCGGACCGTGACTTGATTTGGACGTCCTTAACAGTTCGAGAATGCTGGACTTCACCAAAAAAAAAAGCACCTTTGCAGCTGCTACACGTTGGAGATCCACCGAAGATGGAGTATGCGCCGATTCTCGATCGGAGGGTGTAGAAAGCCGGATGGAGGTAGGGCCGGCTCACCTTGTTGGTGTGTTTTGCACTCCCACACAAGGTTAATGGTCTTCACCTCTGCTACACCTGCAAAATTACAGAAAAATGGTGAAAATACAGCAAGGAAAAAGGAAGAAATGAAGAGAAAACACAAGGGGGATCGAAATATGCTTGGAACCCAAGCATAGACCGGTCTTCAATGGCCAAAACGTGGGAGGATGGAGAGGAAGGAGCTGCTGGAGTAGAAGCACTGCAGAGGGCGTCCAAACAAAGCCAAAGACGCCTAGGGTTCTTCTAAAAAAACTATTTATAATTTTGACATTTTTCAGAAAGAGGTTTAAAAAATAAAATTTTGCTAGGCGTCACTTTCTGGGGGGTTTTCTGCAAAACTTTTTAAATCGGATATGGATAGGCGTGTGGGTTGGGTTTTGGGCTTTCTAAAGGTTGATCCAAAGTCTAAATAACCTAATTGGGTCGGATATGGATCCGATCCACCTCGAAATCCATGCCCAAACACTGAAATAGCCATAACTCTCTCATTTTAACTCCAATTTTTCTGAAATTCGAACTATAACCCCTTACTATCAAAATACATCTAAACATGGGTTTAAACCCTTAAAATTGATACAAAATGCATGAAAAAATTATTAACATGATGTGCATTTCATGCATCATCAAATATGCAGGTGCTATGTGCAATACTCATGTTAAACTATGTGGCATGATGATGCAAGGCTGAGGGAATTGAATCAAGCTCACTGTTCAAACATTGAGAGCTTCCCCAATGACATTGGAGAACTACAACATTTGAAAAGAATTGATACGAGGTGGTGGTTAGGTATGAGTGAACTACCCATATCAGTGGTGTAGATGTTATCAAATGACACAAAATAGTGATGATGCAGATTATGCAGGTAATTGCAGCAATATCAACTGATGAGAACTGATGAAACAAGGAGCAGAGCATTGATGATGATGCCAAATGAACTGTAATGTTGCTACCGATATATTGCTCCAGATGCATCACCGGTATTAGAATACAACAGGACTGGAAGAAGCCCTAGAACTAGATGCAACCATATAAGCCCCTTTACACGACTTCAGATAAAGGGTGTCCCTCTATTGAGACCGTGAATAGCACTAAGCATTCCTCCAGCACCTGATTCAGCCACTACGGTGGCATCATGTAAAACAGTTGTTATGGTCCATTCCTCTACTTTATGAGGAATTGCTTCAAGTTAATTGAGGTTGGCTCTCTCCTCAACAACTGAGATAGTAGAAAATAGACTTTACATTTGCTCAGGATGCGGCATTTGGATCTAGTCCAGATGATCACCCAACTTGGTCTCCACCGACATTACCAACATATTTTACTTTTATTCTGATTCTGGATGGACGAGAGAGAAATAATGAGGTCAACGTGGGGAATCGAGGCCAGGGTTGATGGTATAGGTTTCCAGATCGAAACTTCTCTTCGTATACCTCCCTCGTTCCCATCAGGGAACTCTCTCTCTCTTTTTGGTTCGATTGTTTGACAGGGTGGGGGTAAATGCAATGAGGATTGATGCGATGAACATATAAACAAGATGCAGAGATGAACAGGATGATGCGATGAAGATTAAAAAAGAAAACGAGACGCAGATGCAAAGTGATATGCAATGCTGAACAGGATGTAGGGATGCAGATGAACAAGAAAGCGAGATGCACGATATAATGAAATGTGATGAAGATGAAACAGGAGATTAAGATAAAATGCAATCGAATGCAAATGCAAATGATATGTGAGTTGCAGATTAGTAATGCGGGGAGACGATGATGCACGGAGATGCAAGATGCTATGCAACAATGAATTTAACATTGATGCAGAAATGCGAAATATGAGAGTGTGACACTGTAGAATATAAGATGTAATTACAAACTAAAATGCAACAATGCAGAAAAGATTTATGCAGGCAATGTAGAGGAAGTAAATGCAAGAATGTTGCAAAATGGATCTACAATGAATGTTGTGATGCAGCAGAGTGCAGAGTGTTGATAGCTTCAATGCTTAGTGAAATGAAAATATACAAAAATCGCTAATCAAAATCTGTCGTGGGTGATGCATCGGTGTAAATAGAATGACCAGATGTAAGTAAGCAAAGGAATAAAGAAAACTATGAAGATAATGTGATTATAATGAAATGTAGCAAAATTAACAACAAATTAAAAGAAACACTTACTGAAACAAACAACAAAATAGAGGCCGTCAAATGAAATGGGAATAGGAGAGAGAAAAGAGGAGTAAATGGAAGAAGGAAACATACCTGAGCAGGATTGGATTGAGAGAGTTCTCCCTTGCTCCACCGCCGGATGGACGTTCTCCACAGATGAAGAAGGAAAAGAGGGGAAGAGATCAAAGAAGAAGAAGAGAGGAAAGATTGGAAAGGGAGATAGAGGAACTCGTTCTCTCCTCCCTTTTCCAGGTAATCCTCCAAAAGAGTCAGATGACTTCTCCCTCTCCTTCGTGGGAGGTTATAAAGGAGATGGCTGTTACGCTTCTTTCAAAGATGGTCCCTTGTATTTTTTAAATTTTTCAAAAAGAGGGTTTGATTACATGATTTTTCAAGAAGAGGGTAAAGCTACTTTTTTTTTTCCTTTTATGTTTTTGAAAGGAAAACCTAAAAATATGAGGGAAATGCGAGGGATTTAAGAGATGGTGTCCAAATGAGATTTTTGAAAAGTTTACAAAAGTATTGAATTTGAAATTTTGAAGAACAACAACAACTATGCCTTCATCCCAAAACAATTGGGGTCGGCAATATAAACCAAAAAAGAAAATCATTCTGGGTCGTCCACATGAATCCTTCTCCTCCAATCATTTCTATCCAATGCCATGTCCTCGGTGAGGTTCAAAGCATTCATATCATTTCCTATCATCTCCATCCAAGTCTTCTTAGGCCTACCCCGACCTCTTTTAACTAATATATTTTCCCATTTCTCCATCATTCTAACTGGATAATCATTAGGCCTTCGCCGAATATGTCCAAGCCACCGTAAATTATTCTCTCTCATCTTATTTTCAATGGGTGCAACGCCTACCTTCTTACGTATCTCCTCATTCCGAATTTTATCTTTTATTGTATTTTCACACATCCATCTAAGCATACGCATCTCAGCTACACTCATTTTTTGAATATGATGTCTCTTGGCAGCCCAACATTACATACCATATAGTAAAGCGGGCCTAATAGCCATCCTATAAAACTTTCCCTTCAACCGCAATGGCATTCTACAATCGCACAACACTCCAGTTGCACTTTTCTATTTCATCCAACCAACCTTTATCCTATGATTTACATCTCCATCAATTTCTCCATACTTTTGAATGATAGATCCTAAATATTTGAAACAATCATCCACCGATATTTCTTTCTCACAAAGCTTCACTACACTCCCATCACTACTTCGTTTCTTACTAAACTGACATTCCATATATTCTGTCTTACTCTTACTCAACTTAAAACCTCTTGCTTCCAATGTCTGTCTCCATAATTCTAACTTAGCATTAACCTCAGCTCTAGACTCATCAATCAACACAATATCATCAGCAAACAACATACGCCATGGCACATTTTCTTGAATTGATCTCGTAAGCTCATCCATCACTATAGCAAATAGGAAAGGGCTTAAAGCAGATTCTTGATGTAACCCAACCGTTATAGGAAAATTGGTTGTCATCCCTCCATAAGTGTGGACATTGGTTACTACTCCTTCATACATATCTTTAATTATACTAATGTACTTGAGAGAAACACCTTTCTTTATCATTGTCCACCAGAGAACATTTCTAGGTACTCTATCGTATGCCTTCTCCAAATCAATAAAAATCATATGTAAATCTTTGTTCCTCTCTTTATATCTCTCAATAAGTTGTCTAAGAAGATGTATAGCTTCCATAGTTGATCTTCCAGGCATAAAACCAAATTGATTCTCCGATATCATGACAACCTTCCTCAACCTAGACTCAATCACCCTCTCCCAAAGTTTCATAGTATGACTCATGAGTTTTATACCACAATAGTTTGTGTAATCTTGTATATCACCCTTATTATTATATAGAGGCACCAAAGTACTCTTCATCCACTTATTAGGCATGTTATTTGTCTGCCAAATCTTTTTAAAAAGATTTGTCAACCATTCTAAACCTTTCTCTCCCAAGCATTTCCAAGCCTCGATGGGTATACCATCTGGGCCAATTGCCCTTCTTGATTTCATTTTCTTCAAAGCCTCGGCAATTTCTTTCTTTTGAATCTTGCGCATGAAGTCACGATTCTTCTCATGAAAAGGAATGGAGAAGTCTCCAAGATCCTGAGCATGACTTCCATTAAATAGCTTAGCAAAATAATCTTTTCATCTCTCCTTAATCTCCTCATCTTTGACTAAAACCCTTTGTGTTTCATCTTTGATACATCTAACCATACCCAGATCCCTCAATTTCCTATCTCTCATCTTTGCAAGCCTATAAATATCCTTCTCGCCCTCTTTGGTATTCAACTTGTCATAAACCTCCTTATATACCTTATTCCTCGCGTTTCGAACTGCTTTTTTAGCTTCCTTCTTTGCTATCATATACTTCTCCAAATTCTCATTATCACGACTCTTACTTAGATTTCTATAACACTCTCTCTTAACCTTAATAGCTAATTTGACATCCTCGTTCCACCATGATGTATCCTTACCTAGCGGTGCACTGCCTTTAGACTCACCCAATACCTCCTTAGCCACCTTTCTCATGCCACCCGCTATCTTATTCCACATTGATTCTGAATCCTCCTCGAGACACCAATCAGCTACCTTAACTACCTACTCTATAAACATTCCTTGTTTAGCTCCTTTCAGTTCCCACCACTTAATTCTAGGATTTATCCTATGTCTATTCCTTTTGCGGCATTGTCTAATTCTAAGATCTAAAATTAAGACTCTATGTTGTGTAGCTACACTTTCTCCCGGTATAACCTTACAATCGATGCAACAACCCCTATCTCTCTTTCTAAGTAGGAAAAAATCTATCTGACTCGTATTAACCCCACTTTTAAATGTTACTAGGTGAGACTCCCTCTTCTTAAACCAAGTGTTTGCTAAGATCATATCATAGGACAAACCAAAATCTAAAATCCTTTCTTCACTTTTGTTTCTTTCTCCTATACCATAGTCTCCATGGATACTCTCAAATCCATCTCTACTAATGCCTACATGCCCATTAAGGTCACCGCCGATGAAAAGCCTTTCTCCATAAGATATCCCTTGTACTACTCCATCTAAATCTTCCCAAAATTGATGCTTAATGGAATCATCTAAACCTACTTGAGGTGCATAAACACTAATAATATTAATAATATCCGTACCTAATACTGATTTAATAAGTAAAATCCTATCACCCTTCCTACGGACCTCAACTACATTATCTATAAACTCACGACTCATAACAATCCTTACTCCATTCATATTCCTATTTATTCTTGTATACCAAATCTTATATCCCCAAGGTTCTATCACTTTTGCTTTCTCACCTACCCATTTGGTCTCTTGTAGACATACAATATCAATCTTTCTCCTACGCATAACATCTACTAACTCTACCAACTTACCAGTTAAAGACCCTATGTTCAAAGTGGCTAACCTAATTTTATGGTCTTGGACTAACTTCTTTACCCCCACCCGTCCAACAAAGTGAGGGAACCCTTGCCTATTTGACACCACACCTAGGCGTCAGTGTGACGCGTCGCTTCCGGGCGACGACCTAACAACCCTTGCCCATTTATCACTGCCGCTGGGCCTATAGAGTACAGCGCATCACTCAGTAGGGAACGCCCCAATGAAATTCTCATATTGGTTCATATTCATAGGGTATGACTAAGTTTTTATGTTGGTTGTCACTGGCCTACCGCAACCCTCCTCCTTTATCTGGGCTTGGGACCGGCAGTGTATAACTAAACAGTTATACACAGGCACAGTTAATTTGAAATTTTGAAGATTTTACAAAAAAGGGGAGTTTTAAAATAGCAAGGGAAATTGGGTTTTCAAAACAGATCTGGATCCAAGTTTTTTGAGCAAATATCGAGTTTGGATCTCGAACTGAGGAAATGACATGAGAGGAATGGATCAAAATGGAGATTGGATCTGGATAAAATACCTGATCCAATATAGAGAATTGATTTTAGATTTTTGAAAATAGAAGATCCGAGCCCATAATTGGATTTGGATATCAAATATGGATCTGGGATTGGGTCAAATATAAAAAAAAATTGAAATTGGATTTCGAAATTTCAACAAGGAAGTGAATCTGAGAATTTAGCTAGAAATTGACCCAATTGCTCAGAAGGTAGGGGCTAGGGGCAAAAAGGAAAATTTTGAAATTTTCAAAAAATTGGGGTGTTCACTGATGCCCCTCTTTGCTGCTAAGCCGGTTGAAAGCCGAGCTTAGTAGCAAAGAAGAACACGCCAAATTTTAAAATGCCCTAGTCAAAAAATCTGAACTGAGTGTGGAAGAATTGTTTTATGAAAATGATTCTCAGGTTTAGCACCTTATCCTGAGTGGCTTGAAAAAAGACAAAATCCTCGAGAATGAAATAATTGGATAAAAGGAAATGAGGAAATCATGATGCGACTTTTGGATGAAGATCCTGAAATTGTGATAAAGGAAGATTTTGATCGGATGAAGGCCTTATGGCTGAGACAAAATAAACTTTTTGAAAAGACTCAGGTTTAGCACTTGACCTGGATGGGACGACACATACCTCATGGAATGAGGCTTAGGTTTAACCCTTAACCTAAGGAGAAAATGAAATATATGGATTCCTCGTCAGAATGGGGAACCATGCTGGGACATTTTTAAAAAAAATACCTCGTGAGACGAGGCTTAGGTACAATCCTTACCTGAATAGATATGAAAAATATGGATTCCTTGTCAGGATGGGGAAACCATGATGAGACATTTCTAAAAAATACCTCATGAGACGAGGCTTAGGTACAATTCTTACCTGAATGAATATGAAAAATATGGATTCCTCGTCAGGATGGGGAAACCATGATTGGACTGAAAGAAATATCTCATCAGAATAAGGCAATTCTTTTGAAGACGTAAACCATGCTAGGTTGCATCAAGATAGACATTGAGTATTTATTTCATTTTTTAATAGACAGAAAATTTTGCCAATAAGATAAAATTATGGTTGATTCAAATGCTTGAAAATATGCACGTATGTGCAAAAGATATTCCCTCTTTTACCTATAGTATTTCCTTTAACGAGGTTAACTCCATGGATTTAAGAGTCAAATTCAAATTTTAACGTTCATGATTTTCTTCAAGGAATCTATCCATTTTCTTGATATGAAAAGAAAAGAAATATTCTAAATTTCATAAAAGCAAGCAGTGAAAAGATATTGATAAAAGAATTTTGTATAAGAAAAGATGATTCTTTGTAATTTTGGCAATTTGATATCTGAGATATACATTTTGCACTTTCTGAGACATAAAATTAAAGTCTTTTGTTGGGATTTGGCAGAAATTTCACTGCATCATCCTTCAACTTGGAGATGTACTGATTTTCCATAGAAGAACACTTCATACTCCTTCAACTTGGAGATGTTCTGATTTTTCATAGAACGCTTCATACTTCTTCAACTTGGAGATAATCAAGGTCTTCTTTGACCCAAAAAATTGATAAAGATGTCTCTTTTGATTGAAATCTTTTGATAGTATGAATCAAATATCCTTCAGGGTTGGATGAGAGGTTCATCGCATCAGCCTTCAACTTGGCGATGTCCTGAACTTTCCTTGGAATGATAAGTCACACTCTTCTTTAACTCAGAGGTGATCTGAATCTTCTTTATCCCCAGGGGTCTAACTCGCATATCAGTCATCAACTTGACGATAGTTGAGAGATCCCTTTTATAGATAATCAATTATACTTGCTTTATTGGGAAATTTAGTGGATTTTTTTATTCCTCAGGATATTTCCACTGCTTCCTTGCTAGAAGAATCATCTTTTAAAATGTACCATAGTTATAATCAATATCAATTTGCTTCCGAATTTTCAAAATCATTTAAATTTTTTTCGCTCATTATACCAAGGATATTTCTCTTATCTTTTTGGTTAATCAACAAGGAAAAGGTTTGAATTTTGCTTTTTTTCTCAACAAGCTTCACCTTTTAGGAAAGAATACTAGAGATAATCTGAGGTGATTCTTTTGTGCAGTAAAATATCACCAAATGTTTTTAGTAAATTGGCAAAACGTTCGAGAATCCTTTGTGAAACAATTACTCAACATTGATTTTGATGGGACCTTGGGTTGAAATTTAGAAGGAATAATGTGAAAATTAGATTTTGGAAATCCCGACCAGTAAAACTAAATTTTGATAATTCCGACCAGTGAAAACACTGGATTTTGAAATCCCGACCAGTTATAGAAACAGGATTTTGATAATCCCGACCAGTGAAAATTGGATTTTGATAATCCCAACCAGTGAAAACACTAGATTTTGAAATCCCGACCAGTTGTACAAACAAGATTTTAAAATCCTACCAGTGAAGACACTAGATTTTAAAATCCTGACCAGTGAAAATACTAGATTTTGAAATCCTGACAAGTTGTAGAAACTGGATTTTGAAATCTCGACCAGTTGTAGAAACTGGATTTTGAAATCCCGACTAGTGAAAATACTGGATTTTGAAATCTCGACCAGTTGTAGAAACTAGATTTTGAAATCCTGACCAGTTGTAGAAACTGGATTTTGAAATCCCGACGAGTTGTAAAAACTAGATTTTGAAATCCCGACGAGTTGTAAAAACTAGATTTTGAAATCCCAACCAGTTGTAGAAACTAGATTTTGAAATCCCGACCAGTGAAAACACTAGATTTTAAAATCTAGACCAGTTGTAGAAACTAGATTTTGATAATCTCGACCAGTGAAAACTAGATTTTGATAATCCCGACCAGTAAAAACACTGGATTTTGAAATCCCGAACAGTTATAGAATCTGGATTTTAAAATCCTACCAGTGAAGACACGGGATTTTGAAATCCCGACCAGTGAAAATACTGGATTTTGAAATCCTCACCAGTTGTAGAAACTGGATTTTAAAATCTTGACCAATTATAGAAACTGGATTTTGAAATCCCGACCAGTGAAAACACTAGATTTTGAAATCTCGACCAGTGAAAATACTGGATTTTGAAATCCTGACCAATTATAGAAACTGGATTTTGAAATCCTGACCAGTTATAGAAACTGGATTTTGAAATTTTGACCAGTTATAGAAACAGGAATTTTGAAATCCTGACCAGTTGTAGAAACTGGATTTTGAAATCCCGACTAGTGAAAACACTGGATTTTGAAATCCTGACCAGTTGTAGAAACTGGATTTTAAAATCTCAACCAGTTGTAGAAACTGGATTTTAAAATCTCAACTAGTGAAAACACTGGATTTTGAAATCTTAACCAGTTGTAGAAACTGGATTTTGAAATCCTGACTAGTGAAAATACTGGATTTTGAAATCCTGACTAATGAAAACACTAGATTTCAAAATCCCGACCAGTTGTGGAAACTGGATTTTGATAATCCCGACCAGTTGTAGAAACTGGATTTTGATAATCCCGACCAGTTGTAAAAACTGGATTTTGATAATCCCGACCAGTGAAAACTGGATTTTGATAATCTCAAACAGTGAAAACACTGGATTTTAAAATCCTGACCAGTTGTAGAAACTGGATTTTAAAATCCTACCAGTGAAGACACTGGATTTTGAAATCCCGACCAGTGAAAATACTGGATTTTGAAATCTTGACGAGTTGTAGAAATTGGATTTTGAAATCCCGACCAGTTGTATAAATTGGATTTTGAAATCCTGATCATTGAAAATACTGGATTTTGAAATCCCGACCAGTGAAAACACTGGATTTTAAAATCTCGACAAGTTATAGAAAGTGGATTTTGAATTCCCGACCAGTTGTATAAACTGGATTTTGAAATCCCCACCAGTGAAAACACTGGATTTTGAAATCCCGATTAGTTGTAGGAACTAGATTTTGAAATCTTGACCAATGAAAATATTGGATTTTGATTGACTTGTAGATCTAAAAATGATTGGTCGAACTATGATCTTAATGAAAGATCGGGTTCAGAAAGAATTCAACTTAGAGATCCTGTTTTTGAGGCAGAAATTGGTTTAAAAGAGAATTCAACCCAAGAACCGCAAATTTGAAAAAAAAAATGGTCCAAGAAGGGATTCATCTTAAGACCAACAATTTTGAAGAAAAGAGATCCGTACGAGGACTAACCTCAAGAAATAGTCTTGATTTAAGATTAAGAATTTTGAAAAATAACCAGTGCGAGAATTGGGTTTTGCAAATGATTTAACTTGCAAGCTGAATTTGGAAAATAAAGATTCTTAACGAAAATTCTGAATTCAATAGACCATCATAGTTAACTATATGTAGCCCACTTTCAGGATTATCCCCTTATTCTGGATGGGTAATGAAAGAAACCTGATGAGCATTGATGATAGAAGAATTGATTTTATTTCGCCTATATATGGAAATTTTAAAGTAAGATGAATGTATATAAAAATAAAAATGCTCCAGTATAACAGAGAAGAATGTTAGGATAACAGAAGATCGTTGTTATTGAAAAAGACTTTTTGAAGAATACAAATGATAGAATGGGTATTTTTGGCATAAAACTTCTTCAAATGTAGAGCATTGACAGGATCTGACAATTCCACCTCATCTGTGTTAATCAAACAATATGCATTACGAGGCAATGCTTCTTTAACCACGTAAGGACCTTCCTAATTGGGTGACTATTTGCCATGTGGGTGGTACTTGACATGAGCTGTTGATCTGAGGACTAAATCATTAACTCAAAATCTTCTCTCGATGATAGATTTAGCATAATGTCGAGCTATCCTTTGACAATAAGCTTGAGCATGCTTGGTTGCCTTGAGTCTCATTTCATCCAGTAGATCAAGTTGTACCAATCTTTGCTGCTGATACTGATCAAGTAGCAATTCTATAAGTGAAGCAAATTTGAGTGCAGGTTTTTGAATGTGGAGAGGTAAAACCACCTTAGTCCCATAAATGAGCTCTGAAGGAGTGGCATTTGTTGGAGTCTGAATAGTAGTTCGGTATGCCCAAAGTGCATCATGAATTTTCTCATGCCAATCACGACCTGTTTCCACAGTTCTCTCCAAAATACGAATCAAAATCTTGTTGGTGGTCTCTGCCTAACTGCTCCCTTGAGGATAATAAGGAGCTGAGAAATGATAGTAAATTTTGAATTTTGAATTGAAGGTCTTCATCCTTTCATTCTTGAAATGACTGCCATTGTCTGAAACAATGTCATTTGGTATGCCAAAATGATAAAGAATATTTTTGTGAATGAAAGAAACCACATGGTGGCCTTCTATTGTACGCAGAGTAACAACTTCAACCCATTTGGTGAAATATTTTGTTGCGTCAAGAAAATATTTGTGACCATTGGAAGCAGAAGGAGTAATTGGACCTACAACATCGAAAGCCCACATAGAAAATGGCCAAAAAGATACGACTGATTGCAAGTATGCAGCCGACACATGAATGGAAGGTGCATGCATTTGGCATTTGATGCACTTCTTCACAAATCAGTAAGAGTCTTGCTACATAGTTTTCCAATAATACCCTGCCCAGATGATCTGCTTGATAAGAGTTTGGTAGCCGGCATGGCCACAACAAATTCCTTCATGTGCCTCTTGGACAACTTCCATAGCCTCATCTTTATCTAAGCATCTGACATACTCAGCACTGAATTCTCGATGATAGAGAACATCGGCGAGAATGAAATATCAAGCAAACATGCATTGAATTTCTCGTTGTAACCTTCTTGACATTCCTGGTGGAAAATCACCAGTTTCAATGAAATTCTTGATATCTTGGTACCAAGGCTTCTTCTTTTGATTGACATGGTTTACTTGCACGACTGAAATGAAGGCAGGTTAATCAAGTCTGCCTATTTTAAAAGAACGACAAGATTCACTATCTTTAAAGGATAAAATGAAGCTCAGGCTGGCCAAGTCATCGACTATCTGATTGTGTTCCCTCCTGATGTGATTGAGCTAAAATTCTTCAAAGTTGTCTACAAGAGCTAAGATAATCTTCTGGTAAAGGATTAATTTTGGATCTCACCTGCCACTCAGTGTTAACTTGACTAACGACAAGCAACAAATTGTCAAAGGCATGTACTCTCTTGACATTAAAGTCTTATAGAATTTTTAGGTCTTGTATTAGAGCTTCATACTCGGCCATGTTGTGAGTACATTGAAAACCAAGTTTGAGAGAATAAGGGATCATTTCCTTTTCAGGAGTAATCAATAAAATTTGGATCCCTATGCCAAACATATTCTTAGATCCATCAAAGAATAGGTTCCAAATCGAAGACTGTCGGATACTGTAAATGCGTTCATCAGGAAAATCATCATCTGCTTTAATTTCTTCTGTCAGAGGAAAATCTGTCAACTGATCTGCGATAGCTTGGCCTTTTATTGATTTTTGAGAAACATACTCTAAGTCATACTGCATCAAGAGAACTTGTCATTTAGCAATTCATTTAGTAAGAAATGGTTGTTCAAGAATGTATTTGAGAGGATTGAGCTTTGATAAAATTTTGACTTGTGTTGCCAACAAGTAATGCCTAAGTTTTTGACACATCCATACTACAGCTAGACATGTGTTTTCCATCTGAGAATATTTCTTTTCATAATCAATGAAAGTTTTGCTCACATAATATATGGCATGTTCTATTCGACTGCCTTCTTCATATTGCGCAAGAAATCCACCACAAGCAACTTGATTGACTGAAATATACAATAGGAGTGGCTTTCCCAATTCTGATAGCTTCGAAACTGGTGGATTAAGAAGATATTGCTTGATGCATTCAAACAAGAGTTGACACTCTGATCCCCATTCAAATTTTACTCTTTTTCTTAACAGATAATTGAAAGGTTCGCATCTCATGGACAAATTAAAGATGAACCATCGAATAGACTAGATGCACCCCTAGAGGCTTCGCAGCTCTTTGAGATTGGTTGGAGGTGGCATATTAATGATTGTTTTTGCTTTAGCAGGATTCACCTGTATTTTTTTCTTACTGATCATGAAACCAAGCAATTTACTTGACTCTACTCCAAAGACACATTTATGAGGGTTAAGTCTTAATTTGTAGAGAATAAGCCTTTCAAACACTTGACCAAGAGCATCCAGATGATCCTTTTCTTCTTTGGATTTGATCAAGATGTCATCCACATAGGCATCCATGTTTTTATGCATTTGATCATGAAAAATAACGGTCATTGCTCTCTGATAGGTTTCCCCAGTATTCTTGAGCCCAAATGACATGACTGTATAGCAAAAGGTTCCCCACAGTGTAGTAAAAGAAGTTTTTGACTGGTCACGAGCGGCCAGCTTGATCTGATTGTAACCCGAGTATCCATCTATAAAGAAAAACATGGCATGACCTGTTGTGTTGTCGATCAGAAGATCAATGTTGGGAAGTGGATAATCATTCTTTGAGGTAGCCTTATTTAGATCTCTGAAATCAATGCAGATTCGAACTTTGTCATTCTTTTTAGGAACTGCCATAATATTTGCCAACCAATTCGGATAATCAATGGTTTGAATGAATCCTGTTTTTAGCAAATCTTCAAGTCCTTCCTTAACTTGTTGCTCAACTCGAGGATCTAATTTCTTTAGTTTTTGCTTGATTGGCCTAGAATCCGGTTTCGACTTGAGGCGATGATCAACTAATTTGGGATCCAATCCTGGCATATCTTCATAAGTCCAGGCAAATACTTCTTGATGTTGCTTAAAAAAATGGATGAGTCTTTCTTTCTCATCTGAATTGAGACCTAAGCTAATTTTGAGGATTTTTGGATCATCTTTTGAACCAATGTTGATATCTTTTGTTGGATCCTGAACCAAAGACGATGGTTTATCCTGCTTCTGAATATGAGCAAATTCTGGCAATTCTTGAATAGTCGAGTCAAACTCTGATGGCTCTTCAATCTGTTCTGTCACTTTACTGACCTCTACTCTTGCCTTTATCTTGTGAATCCTTGCTGGCTTGGGGTTATTTTGAGAAAATTTAGGATTGATAACAAGCCTTTTTATTGGTTTAGGAGTCATGATTTGACAGTCCTAAAAATGCAAAGAAAAGATTTTTAAGGAAAACTATAAACCCCAAAACAACCCTTTGTACGAAAGCAAATGACATAGACAAAATATAAGCAAGAATGATAGGCATCAAGATGTGAAGAGAATATCAAATTTTCATTGATTGAGTAAAGCTGAAAACAGTAATTGAGTATTTACAAAAATTGACAAAGGACACAAAAGACCGGGACTATGTTGTTTGTACAGGATGACTGAAAAACAATGAAAGAAAAGCAGAAAAACTATGAAATTATCCTTCTCATTTTGTTCCTTTGACGAATATGGTTCCTTTGTTCAATGCCTGGCCGGTGAACTACAATCCTGAACCAACGAAATGTCGAGCAGGGTTGATCGGCTCCACCCCACCATTTTTATTCTTTCCCAGGCCTCTGAAAGGCTGATAGCCATGTTTTATCAGGAGGTCAAATCCTTTCTTTGCTTTTGAGAACTGGGGGAATAAAGGGTGATCTTTGAAGGAAGCGCAATTGAGACACCCTCTCAGATTGAAGAAATATGGTCTTTGCCATTAGACCACTGCTGCGACATTTTCCTTTGCCTGAACTTCCTTCAACTTTAACATTTTTAAACTATCACTGAGAATGATTTCATCACTTTCCCTAATGCTAGGGATGTCTGCAGTAAAAGTAGGATGGGGAATCATGGGTTGCGAGAGTCTCTCTTCCGGATCTTTTCCAAGAATTTTGGTGATCATGCCACCTTTAGACCATTTGATACACTAATGGAGGGTCGAAGGAACAACATTTACATTATGGATCCATGTACATCCTAGAAGAAGATTGTATGTTGGTGGTACGTTGACGACATGGAACAAAACGGTATGCACTGAGTAATTGATAAAAATTTCCAGAAAGATCTTTTCCTTGGTTGTCTGCCCATGATTATCAAAACTGTAGATTATGATCGGGTCTGACACGCATTCTTCTTCCTTCAGACCCATGGCCTTGGCTGTTATCTCTGGACAAATATTGAGGTTGTTGCCTCTATCAACAAGCATATGTGGGACGATCATGCCTCTGGTTCTTACCACGATATATAATGGATTATTGTGAAAAGCATGAGGTTTTGACAAATCCTCATCAGAAAAAGTGATAGGTGCATTGGTCATCACCTGATTCACAATTTGTGCCAAATCTTCTGGAGTGATGCCTGGCTTTACTTTAATTTTCTTTCGCAAATTGTTTGACATCTCCTGATGCTTTGCAAAATCATGAGTCAGTTCAAAGATTAAAATATTGGAAAGTATCGTAACTGGCTTTTGGAGTAGGTTAGCTCATTCTTCAGCTGCTTTAGAAGTTTTTGCTTTCTCCACAGGGATTTGCTTTTTGATCAATTTCTTGGGGAAGGCAGGGACCTTGTTGGTTTCAGCTGATGAGTTCATCCAACTCAGGATCAAGATGATGTCCATTTTCTTTTGGGCAATTTGAGCTTGGTGAAGGACCATGACCCAATGCTGGAGAGTGATATCCTCATTAGAGCATGGACATATATGATTTTGTGGCAAGAAGGGATATTCTGTAATGGCTGCCGCTGAATGATTTGGGAATGGTGCTAACAATATCTCTAGCTTGCTTTCCTCTTCATCTTCCACGAGGAGATTTTTATTAATGCAGTCATGTATTAAATGCTTGAGGAAAAAGCAACGCTCTGTATCGTGCCCCATCATCCTGTGGAATTTGCAAAATTGTTCTTTAAATCTTTCCATGATTACGGGTGGATCCGCGATCTTGGGGAGTTTGACTATTCCTTGAGCCAACATATATTCCAGGACTTTCTCTAAGGGTTGATCCAAAGGAGTGAATGTGCAATCTCTACTCTAATTGATGTGTTTAGGCTTTTCTTGAAGATCCCCTTTCTATTGGGGGCCAGTTAGAAGGGGTTTATCATTGTTCCTAAAGAACTTTCCTTTTTGTCCTTTGTTTTGATCAGATTTTGCACCACTGTTGTTGCCATTTTTATTGCCCTCATTACCATGATTGTTTTCTGATGTGTCAGCTGAGTAGGTAAAATGTGCATTTTTCTTCTGATCTTGGGTATTCTTGATAAGAGTAATGCCTTCATATACTCCAGTTTTCTATTCCCATTTCGAGCCATTCGACTTCTTAATGGTTGTGAGAAAATATTGAGAATAATTTAAAGAGCATGCTCCTCCGAGATGGGAGTCCTCATTTTGTTGCAAATACTTCTCTATTTGCGAATAAAATCTTTGGCCTTCTCATTGTTTTCCTACTTGAGGTTGTACAGATGATTGAGTGTTGGTAATGCTTTCGTATTGAATAGGAATCACTTGATAAACAAATTGACAACCTTATCAAAGTCTCACAACTCAATCGGATTAATGTGCTCTGCATACCATTTGGCGGTTGCGCCTTTCAAACTGCGCAAAAAGCATAAGAAGAGAGCACAGTTGTCCTCTTTGAATATGGCATATTCTGCGCAAAACATTGCAAGATGGGCCTTGGGATCGCCTGATCCATCGAATTTAATGAATTTTCTGTGGAGGTTTTCCAAGCTATCATCCCCATCTAATCCAACATAGAAGTCTTTCCTGGTGTATACTTTCTTTCCTTTGTCTCGAACTTTTAAATCCTTGACCATCCTGGTCAGTGCTTAGATTGGATCTTCCATTGGGATCCCATATCTGGGTTTGTTTACTGATTCGGGCTCTTTTGTCATCTTCTTAGACTGTCGCAGACGGTTTTGGGTGAGCACATGTTGTTCTTCTACTGAATCCTCTTTTGCTGATTCAGTATCTTCAGAAGTGCTATCATGCTGGACTTTCTTCTTGTTGTTCTTGACATGCTTTTTCACGGGCTTCCTCCTGATCTTGCTCTTGGAGGATACTTTCTTTGGACCGGCCCCAGCCTGTTCAGATATCATCTTTATCATCATTTTCTGAAACAGTTTATACATGGGTAGATCAACATCGTCTTCTACTTCTTGGCCATGTCCCTTGGATGATCTGAGGGAATTCATTTCTTTTGCTTCACTGTCACTGTGCTACTAAATGGTTTTCTTCTCGGTCCTTCTCTGAACCATGTTAAATGCCAATGTTTTTCTGTAGAACAAGGAAGGGTTAAACTGCTGAAGATGATTTAATAATGAAAGATTTGGGTAAAAGAAGAATTAGAGATTTGGTTGATAATTTAGGAAGATTATCCCATTACCAGGGATTGGGTCACTACACAAATAGTGACCATTGCGTTATTATTTTCATAACAACCAAAATATACCTTGTTACCTAGGCGAGGTCATCAACCATGATGGAGATGCACGAAGATGGAATTGTTATTTAGAGAGAATTCTTATTACAAGGGGTGAGATTGTCACCAAGGCATGACTATTGCAACTGAAATGAATTTTGCTTGATTAGAATTGTCAATCTTTAAAAAGACATTGAGATAGTACCAAAATATAAGAGAAGTAATTTCATTGATAAAAAACAACGAGATGGCGGGCAGACAGTTTGGCACCACTCTTGATATTCAGAAGATACATTGAGTCTTGGAAATATGAAAAGAGGAATGAAAGAATCCCAAGTTTATTTAGCTGCATGGTATGCTCCGGACCACTGGTCTGACTGCAGATCAAATTCTGGCATGATACCCGTTGGAAAGCAAGTGTTAACATGAATCTGTCGCTGTGAAAACTGCTTGAGACACCTTTCTGGCTGATAATTGAGGCAGAAGAACAGACCAAGTAATCAGTAGCACTTGCCACACGCATAGGTGTAGCGAGGAATTGATTCCTTCCGGTTGAAGTAGTCTCAAATGATCTTTTCTTAATGTAGGCTTTCAATCAAGACTTGATACTGAAGAGTAGATTGTGGCTTCTCGCTGTTGAGCCTGAATAAACTGGCTTTTGATGGTATATGTCATAGAAACCACGATTGTAGAGTATAGATGCATCCTTCTACCAAGATGGTCTATCTGAGAACAAAACGAGTTAAACCAGGGTAGAGAAAAGCTAAGGTGGCCATAGAAATTGAAAGACGACGGGTCTGCTTACTTCCCCATCTTCGCAAGAGTTGGATAACTCTGACATCAACAAGGTTCTGGCCATCTTGAAAGAAAGCTAATCCCACTGTGCATAGGATCATGGCATGTTGAATCCTTTCCTTGGCTGCTTGGGACAAGGTATTAACCTCCTCATATGCCCCATATTTTTTATAGAGCCCAAATAGATCAATGAACTGACTTCCATCAATTTCAGTGAGTCGCCAAGATCTACTCCTGGTTGCTCTGGCTAAGGCATCTCGAACATCCACCCATTGGACATTGATCAAGAACTGCTGCTCGACAGGATATCTGGCTGATCAGCTGGCTCTGGTAATCCCATGATGTCATTGAATTTATCCATCAGCAGAGTCATCTCTCCCCATGGAAACTAAAATGTGTAGGTATGTGGATTCCATCGTTCTGCCAAGGCTTGAATCAAATTCCCATTGACGGACTGCTTCCCAACTGTTGGTGCCATCTCCAATCGACAGTTATCCAAGTGGTTTGGGAACATACAAGAAAAGGTGGCAAACCAAGAATAATACCATCAAGGGAAGAAGGGAAGGGTATGAATGGCCCGATGATTTGGGAATCCCTGCCTTATCTCATATGAGATATGGTCTTTGGGGAAGATAGTGTGAATTGTATGCTATCAAATAATACTGGGGCATAAAAAATGAAAAAGAATCAGATAACATGCATGACTTTATGAAATAAAAGATAGAATTTGAAGAAATGGAGATCCGAAAAGGAGGAAGAGATATATGCCTGGAATTTTGAAAATAAAGGGGATTTTAGAAAAGAATTTCTATGGTTTTTGAGAAAATCGATCTGAGGAAAATGGAGAAAAGAAGAAGAAAATATATACCTGGGTTTTGAAAGTAGAGAGAAAATTTTGAAAGAAATACCCAGGGTTTTAGGAAAACTTAGTCTGGAAAATACAAGGAATTTTAAGGAATAAATGAGCATCACAGAATCAAAGCTGCACGCATAAGGATGCACAAACAACACTCCCTAAAAACCTCACTCTAAATGCAATATTTGAAAAGGCTTGTAGGATCTTAATCCTAACACTAAGGTTTAGATCATCTAAATTCGATCAAGATACGTCGATATACTCAAGCCAAAGCTCGAAGTACGTAGCATAAAAATTTTCTCCAATTATAGGGTAATGGTTTTCCAACATCCTTGAGCACTTGCCGATATACTTCGGACTATAGCCCTTAGTACGTGGCAGGGGGATTATTAGCCCAAATAAGTGGCCCAGTTGTGAGGCTCTTTCCCGAACTATGGTTCAGTGAGAGAGCCCAGCAACATGAAGACCAGGACAATATAGGTGGGGATGTTTTGAAAATATGATTCAAGCATGCAGGAAATCAGATGGCTCTAATGCAAAGTCCTAAAGAAATAGAATTTTGAAAATCATAAAGAAGCACAAACTTTCATACATTGTTTGCATTCAATCCCTGGATTGAGGAGGGTTGTATTTTAGACCTAAGTCTAAATGAACATGTATAAATCTCCTCAATTTGGTTCTATCAAACCATACTTAATCCTATATGCATTAATGTCAGCTGGGTTTAATTCTTGGTCTCTAAGGCTACATGAAAATGAAGCTGACATTTGAAGAATAATAACTCAGTCAAATTTAAACCAGGCAAAGACATTAATTCGATCAAATAAAAGGTAGGTCCCATCACAGTCGCCAATCCTGTGATCGTTGCAAAATTTTTTCCTTTTCCTTTTCCTTTTCCTTTTCCTTTTCCTTTTCCTTTTTCTTTTCCTTCTTTTATGAGGAAAAAGAGAAGAGAAACTCTTTGCAAGGTCTCACTTGACCTTTTGAAATACTCACCTCCGTTTTGAAAGTTTTGCGGGAAAAATTGAGAGATGGGATTCGCTCGTCGGTACGAGGTTCAATTGTTCTTGACGCCTTTACCAGAGGTAATTGAACCAAGGATTGAATCAATGTCTTTTGCTTTGCCTAAATTTGTCTAAGTGATTATTTTGAAATCCTAAATACACAGAGAATCATGCTTGTGTTGTGATGTATGCTTTTGGAAATATTTCATAAATTTGCTTTTTCTAAGTGATTTTGAAATAGGTTTGAAAATATCCTTTTAGAAATGACTTTGAAGTTCAGAAATTGATTTTTGAATTGAAAAGTAAAAATTTGAAATGGACTTGGATTGAAGATATTGAATTTGGATTCAAAAATTGAGAACTTTGAAATTTAAAATTGATTAAAAATCGAAGTTGAATTGATTTTGAATTGAAAATCAAGATTAGAGATTGATTCTAAGTTTTGAAATCATAATTGAATTTCAAATTTGAACTTGAAATTAGAATTTATATTGAATTTGAACTTTGAATTTGAAATTTGAAATTTGGAATTTGGAATTTGAAAATTGAGTTTATATTTTGAAATTTGAAACTTAACTTTGAAATTGGGAATGAATTTGAAAATTGAAACTTGGAATTGGAATAAGAACTTGAAATTGAAATTTAAAATGGGAATTTTAGAAACGAATTTAGAAGTTGAAAAGTTTGGAATCTAAGAGTAAACTTTGAAATTGGATTTTTAAATTGGAATTCAGGATTTGAGATTGAAATTGGAAATCGATTTTTGAAATTGAATTCAGAATTTAAGATGGGATTTTGAAATAAATTTCATCTTGATTTAATCTTTACTTTGAATTCTAATAAATGAAGAAAAAGCATTTTTTGAAAATATGATGATTTTCAGAAAAGTCCTAAGGTGTAGGTCAAATTTTATTCCATAAAAGATAAAAATCCTAAGTATTGTTCGCATTTTTACTATGACCATAAATGTGAATCATTTACTTAGGGTTATTTACCTCTTATTAGAATGGTGCACGTGCCATTCGAAGTTGAATTGATTTTGAATTGAAAATCAAGATTAGAGATTGATTCTAAGTTTTGAAATCATAATTGAATTTCAAATTTGAACTTGAAATTAGAATTTATATTGAATTTGAACTTTGAATTTGAAATTTGGAATTTGGAATTTGAAAATTGAGTTTATATTTTGAAATTTGAAACTTAACTTTGAAATTGGGAATGAATTTGGAAATTGAAACTTGGAATTGGAATAAGAACTTGAAATTGAAATTTAAAATAGGAATTTTAGAAACGAATTTAGAAGTTGAAAAGTTTGGAATCTAAGAGTAAACTTTGAAATTGGATTTTGAAATTGGAATTCAGGATTTGAGATTAAAATTGGAAATCGATTTTTGAAATTGAATTCAGAATTTAAGATGGGATTTTGAAATAAATTTCAAATATTTGATTTAGAATTAAATTGAGAATTGAAATAAACTTCAGAATTTATTAAAAATTGAATTTGAAAATGAAAACAGAATTCAAAATTTTAGAATTTTGAAGACAAAATAATGATTTTGAACTTAACATTTGAATTTGAAATAGAATTCTAAGTTAAAAGTAAAAAATGGGAAGTTTTAGAAAATCGAATTTGGAATTTTGAAACAAATTTTAAAACTGGATGAAATTGGAAATAAAAGAGATGAATCTGAATTTGTAAATAAAAGTTTGAAAAATGATTTTGAATTTATGAATGAAAATTATGTTTTTAAAAATTTATTTCAAAAATCACTCAAAATTTCGAAAATGATTTGAGATAATTTGGAAAGATGTCAAATAATTATGCAAAATGATGAATGCATTGAAAGAGTTTGTTTAAAATTGGAATTTTAAAAGTAAATTTCATTCTTTAATAGAATTGAAATGAGATTAAATTTTAATATATTCATGACTACGGTCACAAATATATTTTAATTTAATCTTCATTTAAATTTCAAGAAAGAATAAAACAAATTTTGGTGCTTTTATTGAATTAAAGCAAGATTAAATTTTCATATATATATGACTATGGCCACAAATATATCTTGATTTAATCTTTACTTTGAATTCTAATAAATGAAGAAAAAGCATTTTTTGAAAATATGATGATTTTCAGAAAAGTCCTAAGGTGTAGGTCAAATTTTATTCCATAAAAGATAAAAATCCTAAGTATTGTTCGCATTTTGACTATGACCATAAATGTGAATCATTTACTTAGGGTTATTTACCTCTTATTAGAATGGTGCACGTGCCATTCGTGTTATCCCATAGTGCTTTTTGAAGAATAAAATAAAATGAAATGCCATAAGCAATTATGAGAACTATATGCTCATACATTCTATTCTAAATAGAAAATAAAAATTCTCATTAATATAAAATTATTACAATTGAAATTGAATATTAAAATTCATAATCTAAGAAAAGAAATCAACATCTTTAGGCTTCCCTGCAAAAAAAAAAAAATATAGCACAAGGCAACAAAAATGCAAAATATAGAAAAGAAATTAACGATACCATGTTAAAACTAATATGCATATGGTTATGTCTAAGCTGTAATGGAAATGCATATGTTAATGAAGATGTAATGCCTAATGCATGAATGAAATGCATATGTATTTGCCTAAGTGCAATGCTTATGCTAATGAAGAGATGCATGTGCATTTGCCTAAGTGCAATGCTTAAGCTAATGAAGAAATGCATATGCATTTGCCTAAGTGCAATGCTTATGCTTATGAGAAATGCATATGCATTTGCCTAAGCACTGAATGATATCTAGCAAGGGGAGGTATATCTGAACGTGCTTGAATATCTCAAGCATCTCTTGCATATTCACTCTTTACTTACCAAACAACTTCGATCTCTCTAATGCCTCAGGAAAGGAGGCTTTGAGGATATAGGACTTGAAAGGCTCAGATGGGGGAGCCCTCTCGCTTTTCTGAAGTATGTCAGTAGAGACTGACTACTTTTCACTAGGTCGCTCGCTTTCTTCTGCAGCCTCTCTTGCTTTATATTGCTTTCCTCTCCTAAGGGTTATAACCGCTTGAGCCTACTCTTGATGGGCATCTGTCATATGCAGGCCATGCATCGGCTCCTTACCCCTAGGGTTAACCAACAACTGGCTAGGTAACGCCCCCTTACTTTGCCTACTAAGTGCCTCGACGAGTTATCACATCTGCATCTCAAGTTTCACAATGGAGTGTGTGTGAAAACTCAAGTTCACCTTAAGATTCGAGAAGGCCTACAATATCTTGTCCTCGAAGGACTGACTAGAAGTAGGCTCCTGGGATGGAGGTTGACTATAGGAAGGTTGGCCTGGGGGGTAGCTAGATCTCTGAAAACCAGGTGCATAACCCCTTGCCTATGTTGGTTATGGGAAGGGAAGGGGGTTGTAGTTGTAGATTTCTCTACGAGAAATTGGGATGGTTACACCAACCTGGATTATAGGTATTGGAAAATGGGTTGGGTGCGGGTTTGGTGAAACCTTGTGTCATATGAGCTTGCTCTTAAACAAACTTAGGGTACTGTAGCACCAGGGGGCAGTCAAAGACATGGTGTGTTGGTCTAGCATATAGTGCACACACCTGCATGGCTGAGGAGGGATTCGACAATAGCTGATCCAATTTCTTGGTCAGCAGGTCGACCTTGTTATATAACTCAAGATTTGTCCCTATTCGAAGATATCAGCCTTACTGGCTCCAACAAGGGCAGGTGTAGCCTTCTCAGATCATGAGGTTGATGCGTTGTGCATCGAATTTTCACTCATGGTCTCAAACAGGGCCCACGCCTCATCCTCACTCTTCAGCATAAAAGTGCCCCCATAGGCAGCATCAACCATTTGATGGTTCTTCTTGGTAAGCTCGTCATAAACATATTGCATCAGTTGCCAACGGGGCACCTGGTGGTAGTGACACTTTCGAAGAAGATCTTTCATCATCTCTCACATCTTATAAAACATTTCACCCTCAATTTGTGAAAAGCTGGTGACGGATTTTCGATATTGGTTCATCTTATCAATCGGGAAGTATTTCTTGAGGAAGTCTCTTTACATGGGTTCCCAAGTGGTAATCTGAACTGTATATAGAGTCTTCAACTAGTGCTTGGCTTTGTCTTTGAGGGAGAAAAGAAACAACGTTAACCTTAACGTGTCATCCCCGAAATTGTTGATCTGCACTGTAGAGCATATCTCAAGGAATTCATCGAGATGGAGGTAGGGGTCTTTGTTATTCACGCCATAAAAGGATAGTAGCATTTGAATGATATTGACCTTGATCTCAAAATGATTGGCTCCTACATCAGGTCTCGTGATACAGGAGGCGGGAGTGTAAGCATTGGGAATAAAGTACTCTCTAAGAGGATAGGTCAATTGTTGATCCCCAGCCATGGGGCCAAGTCTGCGGGCTCTCCTAAGGAGGGGCTCAGGGTCCTCTAAAGTCTCCACAAGCTCAAGGTCAAGCGAGTGTCGCCCTTGCATGCACCTGAGGGTAGACCAGTGCAACAACCATCCTAAGGAATCCGTTTTCTATCTTCCTAACATGCAAAGCGGCCAAAACCACAACAAACCACAAAGCAAGTAAAGAAAAAGAAAACTAAAAAACAGTAAACATAGCACCACACACTTTCACCCAACAGATATCTTTCAAAAATAAACTAAGAGCACAGTACCAATCGGGCACAATAACCTCCTAATGGAAGCCTAATAGGTGGGTCATGCAAGAAAGGTAAGCTGGTATCTAGGGTTTGCAAACACGTAGTTCTAGATCCTAAGTACTGAAAGAAACTAGCAATCCTAAACAATTAAACAAGAAAAGAAACTAGCAATCATAAGCAAAGAACAAAAAGGAAATAAGCAACCTAAGTAAACTAAAACACACAATGGCAATAAAGTGAATACTCGTATTTTAATCATTGTTCCCTGGCAACGGCGACAAAACATTGGTGTAAGTTTTTATGAAATTGATTTTTAAAGATATTTTATGTAAAAACTTTATGAAAGTCTGACACCAAATAATAAAAACTGGCTTTTACGAGTAATGGAATCTGGGTCGATCTCAGGGAACGAGAAAAATACTTTGTATTCCACAAAAAAGACTAAGCTACACTTTATTGCCTTGAAAATAAAGATTAATTAATTAAATAACAAAGAGTGCAGCCCCCTGCAGATGGCTTAAATAAATAAAAATAATAATAAGTGTCTTCTTACAAACCCAAATTGAATTGAATTAAAATAAAAGAAAAGGTCTTCAGTGCTTTGAGCTTCTAGTCCCTTCTTTGTCCTTCAATGGTTATGATCTCTCTTCTTTTTCTTCACCAATCTCTTTTCTATTTCATGAAGGGCTCCTTTAAGGGGCCTGAAGGGCCTTTTAAGGAGACCATTTAGGAACCTCATAGGGCTCTTCGACGGTTCACCGCATAATCAAACGCTTTCCTGCAAAACAAAAACATAAAATGAAAATAAAATATAGAAAAACTAAACAAAAATCAAAGGTTGGTTTGATCAAAAATCACAAAAATAAGAATATAACTATTAAGAACAAACTAACTTAACATGCAACAACTATGAACTAATATGAACAAACTAAACACTAAATGACAAAATAGTAAAACTAACTAACTAACAATCAGAAACTAAATTGTAACAAACTAAAGATAATCAAGAAACTAACTAATAACAAATTGAACTAAATTAAGATGAATTATATGTTGTATGGATTCTAAGAATTAATTAATAAAGCTGAAAAACTAAATAAAACTAACCTAAACAATCTACCTAGCATATTCTTATAAATTAACACATGAAAGAGGAATCGACTGATTAATTATTTCTAGTTGAAACTACTTTCATGATTAAAATTCCACTAATTAAACCACTGAACACCTAAGTCTAAGTTATCTAATGAACTGAGCTACATTAATCTGGAACCATAAAAAAATATATTCTAACTAAATTTATTTAATTAACGCTGGACAGGAAATCGGCTATTGGTTGATTATTAAACTATGTCTATTTAACATAAGTAAACACATATTAAAAAGTAAATCTAAGCTAAATTAACGTCAATGACCGACTGAATTTTACTAAAAGTGACTACAACAAATACAATTATTCTAAAAAATCTAACTATTCTATTAAAGAAAATGAAAAAATGATAGTTAATCAAATGGACAAATTTGGCTGAAAATAATTTAGATAATCTATTTTAGAAACTAACTAAATGATCTAATTCACGTCTAATGTGTTCAAACTACAAGTAATACTAATCTAACTAACTGAAAACATAAATTGACGTAAAAAAATTTAATAAATAAAGACAAAATTTTCAATTAACTAAATGTGGTTAACCATTAACTAATTAATTGAAAGAACGACATTTAACACTAAGCTTCTATTTTCTAATCCAGCTATTGAAATTAAAAATTCTGGAATTAAGACTAACATTAACTAATCAACAAAAGCAATAATTAACTCTATTCTAGTTGGCTGAATAAAAGAAAACTAAAATGATTTATTGACTAACCTCTATTAATTAAAACTATGCAAAACAGAATATTAAAAACCGATTTTAGATTACGCTAAACTCGATCTAAACATGGATCTAACACAATCTAAATTCAAACTCATGAAAACAAGAAGATAATCTATGCTAAATCTACCAATTTAAATACAATAATAATATTCTATGTGAGAATCAAGAAAAATGGCTAATCTAGATTAAGCTAGATTTTTTTTAATATTTTTAGATGCTGAATCTAAACTAATCTAATCTAAATATGTTGAATATGCAACTATCAAACAAAAATACATTCAATGATTTGATTTATGATTTACAAAAACACAAATCTATGAGACTATAGAGAAACAAAAAAGAAGAAGCAAATCGTACGATCTGCTTCCTATAGAAGGGATGAGAGGAAGAAGATGGTCTTTCTCGTTGCAATTGAACAAACTCCGCTCTCTCCGACAGAGGGGATGAGTAGAACTGGCAACGACGAAGTTTAGAAGAAGGATTGAAAAGCATAAGAAACAAGAAGAAAGAGGTAGGCAACCAGTCGATTGAACAAGAGGGAGAAATGAAGAAGGGGAGGCAGAGAGGAGAGAGGGGAGGCAGGCTACAGAGAAGAAAAAAATGTGTGCTTTGCTAAAAAATTATTATTTATACTAAGAAAATTAGGTTTACACGTTTTTTTTTTTCAGAGAACTCCAATATATTTTCAAAATTTTCAAAATTTTCAAAACAATGTTTTTAAAAAACATGTTTCACAAAAATACCTTTCATAAACCAAATAAAATATGACCTAAACACTTCTAAGCTTATTAGAACACTAAATAGAAAGTCTTAAACAAAATTAAACATTGAAAAATGTAAGGAAGTATTTAAAAATGTGGTTTTTCCTTTATTTTGAATTTAAATAAAGTTTCTCAAAAATATCGATAAGACTGGGTTTTTAACATAATTTTTCAATGAATCATGCATAAAATTGAATGAATAAAATATAAAATATATGCAGGATCAGGTGCCATCCTCTAAGACAATCGTGTGTGGTACTCCTCCACAAGTTGATGGTTCTTCTACATGTTGGTTGCTTTATTCAAAGTAGTTTTACTCTCTCGTATACCTTTCTACTGCACCAAATACTTCTTTACTTCACCAAGGTAGTTGTTAAAATGATTGAGGATGACTTCTAGTTCTCTACCTAGAATGCTAGTCATTAAAGGCATGTGTTGCCCGATCGGAGCACACTGATATATGCTCTGATATAGATTTCCTTCAACTTCATGGAACTACTTTAGGTTGGATATATGAAAGACTAGATGCGCTTAAAAATCTATAGGCAAGTACAACTTATGTGCCAAGTTCTTGACATGATTTATGATAGTCAAGGGCAATCATATTTGTGAATGAGGCCTTCATGATGTCCCCCAAAATTGGCAATGCGCTTGGAAAAAATTTTCACCGACACCTTATCTCCAATGCAAAACTTTGCAGGTTGATACTTCTCATTCTCCCATTTTGTCATGCACTTCACCTCTTTGTTCAAATACACTTTTGACATCTTCTCCTGGCCCTGCCAGTTTTTGATAAACTCGTATGCATAAGGTGTTTTCTCACATCCTCGTAAAGCAAGAGAGTGTGGAGTATGTGGTTGTTGTCCTATTGCAACTTCAAATGGACTGTTATCATATGTCTCGCTCTTTTGGAGGTTATAGCATAATTGAGCAACATCAAGCAAGTCCACTCATTCTCTCTGGTTGGCACTAACGAAGTGCTTAAGATACTCATCCAACATGTCATTGATCTGCTCGGTCTGCTCATTAGTCTGGGTATGAAAATTGATGTTGAAATGCAAGTCTATCCCCATAAATCAGAATACCTCATGCCAAAATTTTATAGTTAAATGAGCATCTCGATTACTGACAGTGCTCTTTGGGATTCTCCAATACTTCACCACATGTTGCATGAGCGGCTTTGTAGTATCAATAGTTGAGCAAGTGGTAGGGGGTACAAAGACAACATACTTTAAAAGCCTATCCACAACCACAAGAATTGAACTATATCCTTGAGTCTTCGCCAGTCTGACAATGAAGTCCATGGTGATACACTCAAACAGATGACTCGACACTGGTATAGGATCCAATAATCCTCCTAGACTCTAGTTGATTGTCTTGTCTTGCTGACAGATCAAGCAAGTATGCACATATGCATCTACCTTATTTCGCATTTGCAACCAATAATACATACACTCTAATGATATCAATGTCCTCTGCTACCCTGGGTGCCCAGCCCAGTGCAACTCATGACACTTCTGTATCAAGCGCCTTTGCATGGTACCCCACCGTAGGATATACAAATGATACCTAGTGATGCAAAACAAATCATCCTCCAACCAGAATCTCTGAATCTTTCCTTCCTTCACCAATGTGATAGTCGGTTGAGCTATTAAATCATTCTTCATTCCTTCTCTAATTTGATCAAGATCACTCATTGGTTGGCTAGTGTTGCCTTCTCCTTCATGCAACACTGCGAGTTTTTCCTTCTGACTCAAGCTATCAGCAACAACATTGGTCCTACCTGGATTATACTCAAGGACCATATCAAATTTCGCAAGAAATTCTTGCCAATAAGCTTGCTTCAGACTCAACTTCTTTTGCATCTGAAAATAACTTGTCACCACATTGTTAGTGCACACAACAAATTGTGACCCCAAAAGGTAGTGTCTTCATATGCAAAGGCAGTACACGATAGCTACCATCTCTCGCTCGTGCATATAGTATCATTCAATATCCTTTAGCTTGTGGCTCTCAAATACAATAAGATGTCCTTATAGTAACACCCCTCCAATCGCGAAGTCAGATGCGTTTGTCTAAACTTTGAATGTCTTCTGGCAATCTAGCAACTTCAGCACAGACTCCTAAGTCAATACTTGCTTTGGCAAGCATCAGACAATACCCACAACAGATCAGTAAGCAGGACGGTGATCAAAGAATATCCTTGAATAAATTGTCGATAATAGTTGGCAAGCCCCAAGAAAGAATGCAACTCGAACACTTTGGCAGTTGGCTCTCATTCTTGAATTGCACTGACTTTCTGGTGATCCATGCTCAACATGCCTCTTTCCATAATATAGACAAGAAAATGTACTTCTAATTGGCCAAATAGACACTTCTTCTGCTTCACATACAATTCATTATCCTTCAAAGTTTGAAACACAATATGAAGGTGTTGAATATGTTCTTCCATTGAATTATTGTGCATTACTATGTTGTCCAGCATATGGGTCATTCTTGTCTCCGAAAGACTAGCGACTACCTGTACTGTGGCAAGATGAGTCACTTTATCAGGGAGTGCCATAAGAAGGAAGTTGACGACATGAGGAAAGGTGTTGAAGGATCTCAGTCATCTTGACCACCACAACAACAACATCAGCAGAATGCACAAAAGAAGATAGCGGGATGTGTCTATCATACCTTCGTGGAGTAGTTGACAAATTGTGAGTTGGTGCAAGGTACTATGCTAATCGGCGGATAAGCAACTCTTGTTTTATTTGATTGCAGTGCAACTCATTCCTCTATTTTCATAAACTTTGTCAAAAACTTAAATGTCATTAGAACACAATCTAGAGGTATATAACCCATTGAGGGCTAGGAATATATGCATGAATTATATACCCAACATAGACATCATGTTAGATAAGTAGAGTTTGCCCGCTGATATAATCATACTCGATATGATTGTACCGATAAGTAAAGTTTGCCTTCATCGTCAGTGTCACCTTGACAAAGTTGATGATCGTACCGATTGAGAACTTGGACATAGTTTGTGAGTTCTCAGGTGTGTTCTCCAAGGATTTGCCAAGACTTCTCTCACACCGAGATATAATGTTTAACATCGAACTCTTGTCTAGAACTACACATATTTTCAAAGCATCATATCAAATGGCACCAATAGAGCTTAATTAGCTAAAGAGGTAACTGCAAGAGTTAATAGATCAAGGATTCATATGACCTAGTGTATCCCCTTAGGGAGCACTGATATTGTTCATGAAGAAAAAGCATGGATTGATGAGGTTATGCATCAACTACCAAATGCTTAACTAGACCACAATAGAAAATAAGTATTCATTGCCCATTATAAAAGATTTGTTCGATCAACAATAAAAGGCCAAAGTATTTTCAAAGATCGACCATAGATCTGAGTATCATCAACTCAGAATTAAGAATGATGATATCTTAAAGATAGCATTCTGAATATGGTATGGGCATTATGAGTTCATGGTGATGTTGTTCAGACTCACTAATATGCCAGCAACATTTATGGACTTGATGAATCGAATCTTCAGATCATACTTAGATTAATTAGTGATTATCTATATTGGTGATATTTTGGTATACTCTAAGAATGTAGAGCAACACTGAGAGCATTTGAGGATTGTATTGGGAATTCTTAGGGAAAAATACTTGTTTACCAAGTTCTCCCAGTGCAAATTTTGGCTCAATGAGATCATGTGAACGTGATCTCAAAAGATAGAGTATTTGTTGACCCTGCAAAGGTGAAAGTCATGCTGAATTGGAAGCAACCTAAAAATGTTAGTGAGATCAAAAGCTTCCTTGGTTTGGCAGAATATTACCAGGGGTTTATCCATGACTTTTCTTGTATTGCCCTACCCGTGACGAAGCTCCTATAAAAGGGAGTTAAGTTTGAATAGAACGAGAAGTGCGAAGAAAACTTTCGGATTTTGAAAAAGAAGCTTACCACAACCCCTCTGTTGACCTTATCTTTGGGTCAAGGTGGCTTCATAGTATGTACCAATGTCTCAGGAATTGGCTTGTGTTGCACACTAATGTAGAATGAAAAAGTAATTACCTATGCTTCATGGAAATTAAAGATTCAGTCAATAAAGCTTGAACTACATACCTTATTTACATAGTCTTAAAATAAAAACATGCCCTGATAATACACGATCATAGCTTGAATAAAGTTGCATCATACTTCACAGTTGTTAGTTTTTAAACATGTATTATTTTCATGTTAAATTGTTTCATGAATATCTGCCTTTATGAATTGTGACATCTTATATTGAAATGTATGTTTTAATGTTATGTAATTACTTAAAATTGGTATATACCTACCTGGCTTTCATAAGTCTAACCCTTTAAAGGGATTTAGGTAATTGATGTGTTGTATAGTGGATGGTGAGATGCAGGGTCAGGGTCGAGAACCAAGACCTTTGAGAATCCAAGGCTAGACTTAGGATTTTATTTTGTTTTGATACTAAGTGTTTCTTTAATTACAACTTTTTTCTTTTCATCTATTTTACGACATTTTGTGAATGACTACTTATAGAAATATAAATTATTTTGGTTTTTCATAAATGATTCGTGAATGGTTCTCTGACCTTATGTTACGTGTAACTCACTCCAAAGTCTTTTAACCCTCATATAAAAAATATGGTTTTTCACTTTTTTAAGCTAAAAAAATTAAATTTTTGCTATATTTTTTAGTTAAGATTTTGGGGCATTATAATAGACATGAAATGCTCACAAGGCTTTGCCACAAACAATGCGACAATCATGTAGGGTTGCTTCTCATCCTCAAAACTGACAACATTTAGATGAGGCTTTGGTGCATCCTTGTTTCTTCGTAGGAACTTCATCCCAAGGATGACCCTAAAATCATCCGTTGAAGCTTTAGAAAATGTGGCCTTTTCAGATCAACTTAGGATTCTCATTGGCGCATCACAAACAACCCAATAGATTTTTTGAAGTTTACTGCCTTTATCCAGCTCTCTTTCTTTTCCCAACATAACCCTAATTGCTCTACCTCTTCAAGAGAAACAAAGTTGTGTGTGGCACTCATGTCTACCAATGCCTTAGTGAGTCTCACATTCAGAAGGACTTATAAGTACATCAACTCCTTGCTCACAGGTGTTTCAATAATAAGTGTCACCTTCACCGCTCATCTGCATTGCTCCAATAATTGGTGCTTCTATAGTGGCACACCCATCTTCAGCTTAGACGACATTCATAACTTTGGGCTAGCGGTTATCTCCATTTCCCTAATCGTGATTCCTATTAAGATACTAATTTGCCCTGTGATCATCGTGACATACATAACAATCATGATGATAATAATTTTACCCTCTCTTATTGTTCATCTGCCGATTGTTGTTCTGCCCATCCAGTCGACAACAATTTTGCTAGTTCTCTCTCTAATGGTTCCTATTGTCAACAATATCCCCTCGGTCTTTCCTTCTGTTATCCCTCCTATTGTTATTATGGTTATTTCTGAATTGTCTACCATGAAATGTCATATTGCACATATCAATCTCTACCAATCACTTTGCAACAACAAGTGTTGTAGCAAGAATTGGAGCGTTGTACCAATTGAGCTTAGTAGTGGCCCACCCCTGCAATCCATGCATGAAGTGGAACAATCATTCTACATTACTCATGTTCTCGATGTCTAACATCACCGAGGAGAATGCCTTAACATAATCAAGCATTGATCTTGTCTGCTTCAGTTCTAACATCTTGTTATGAGTCATTCTATCATCATTCTTAGGCAAAAAGTAGTTGTGTAGTTTCCTTTTGAGATCTTCCCATGAATCTACCATGACAAGCCCATATCTAACATCACCTAAGTGGTGTCTCTACCAAAGCATAACGCCATTCGCAAGATACATTGCTGCGGTGTACAAGGTATCTGCACCTTCCATAATACTCGCAACCTTGAAGTACTAGTATATCAAGTAAATAAGAATCTGAAGATCTCTCGAGTTTTGAGTACCCTTATACTTTGCAGGCTTGGGCAACTTGAAATGTGGCCTATTCCCTTGTGTCGTTGCTCCACTAGCTGAGACAGTCCTCAGTTGTCTCTCTAACTGCTCATTCTATCTGCGAATCTCAGTCATCTCCTTGGCCATGATGTTGAATCTCTTCAATAGATCATCGTATTTGGTGGCAAGACTATCCACAAAGTCTTACACTCCCTCTACTACAGTCTTGATCTCATGAACAAACGTCTTGTAAGCAGTATTAACAATGTCAACCAACTGCTCCATATTAATTATGACTCTCATGAACTCGATGACATCATGCATGAGAGCTGTCACATGATCATTAATAATGAACTCTTATTTAGGAGGAATCTGACTTCCTCAAGCAATATCCTTTGACTTCTTCAGAGGCATTGTTAATCCCAATGTCGACAAGACTCTGGTACCAACTTGTCATGGGCTAAAAGTAAAGACCCACCAAAATGACCTTTCAAGTACACAACAAAAATCAAGCTAATCGTTGCTCATCAAGCACGCTAGTGTAGTCACACAAGCGTGTGTGTGCACAATCACATAAAGAAAGCGGGGGAGGCAAAGATACTAAAAGAAAACAAGAATTCAAGAACTTCTATTACTAAAGTTAACGAGTACAAAGGAAACCCCGAATTCACCGTGAACCCGAGGTTTCTTAGGCCAAAGGTCATTACAAGCACTTTAAAAAAAGCAAAAGAGGTATTTATATCAAGTAACAGAAGTGAAAAACTTGACGGTACAAAACACTAGCAATGGTCAGTGAAAAAATTAGTGGAATTTGGAGATGAAAGGTTGGGTTGGACAATGGGTCGGGCAGCCTGTGGCCGGGCCCGAATGAGTCGGGCTTGAGGCTTAATTTTTTAAAGAAGGGCATAATATATATATATATATATATATATATATATATATATATATATAGAGAGAGAGAGAGAGAGAGAGAGAGAGAGAGAGAGAGAGAGAGAGAGAGATGGGAACCTACTAAAAGGGCATGATAATGAATGAAACGTGCTATTGGATTTTCTACATTTTTTTGGAATTTTGATTGTACTTATGTGATCTATATGCTTATTTTTATAAGAATCACTTCTTGCGGTATTGCAGTATTTGACTCTAATGCAAAAATAGGTGTTTATAAGGTTTCAAAAATCAATGGTCTATAATTTTTATTAACTTTTCAAGGCTCCAAATACCATTTTGTGCATCCAAAATGCAGGATCCAAGTATCGATTTCTAGTAAATCAATCATGTTGAACAAGTCTATGGGGTTATAATTTTGAAAAAAAAGCAATTATATCCATTAGTGTATTTCATTTAGCACAGTGCCCATTTATCTCTCTCTCTCTCTTGAATCCAGCTATGTGATTCAAAAAATGAATTAATCTTGAATCCCATCTTTTCTTTTGCATTTTTAAAAATTTTGCTAAAAGAACCTATGAATTCAAGAAAATAAATGAGACATGAAGTAATATATGATGGCTTGCAACCTGGCCTGACCCAATCCAAATTAGGCCCATGGGCATAACGGGTGGGCCATGGGTTTTATATTAAAGTCAGGCCCAACCTGAACTTGGCCTAGGCCCGACCCAGTTGGTCAGTGGGTCGTGCTCGACCAAGCCCGGCTGGTTAACAGCCCTGTCAAACCCATCCACTGCCCGGCCCGCGCATTGTCCAGTCCTATTGAAAGGCATCATTCGTTTGGTAATATCTTGGCTTCACTGAATTGATATTTTTTAAGAGTCAGAAAAGATCTTGTCCTTTGACATTGGATCCCAACCGTCCAGCTGGATAGCTAGGATCCGTCCAAATCCATGTGAAAACGTAGATCAACCTTAATCATTGATTAGATGGCTAGGATTGAGTGTAGGATATAACCTATTTTATGTCAACAGAATAGTGACTAAATCAACTATAATCCTTTTCTTGAAAGAAAGATTAGTTTTCAGTTGTCTCGATGCAAAAAAGATCATTCTTTTGATCAACATTCATTTTGGTGTCGTATTGGTTAGAAACCGGAGCAGTGATACTAAGCCACCAAATCAAGTAAAAAAAATAATTTATTGGCCAATATAATGTAAAAATAATGCCGAAAATGTTTCACTTTGTGGTACAAAGGTGCACAAAGACATTTTTTTTCTCCATCCCTTCTCTCTCCTATAGAGAAATTGGAATATCCATGCTACAAATTATTCATGTTGCATTAAAACTCAGCATTTTCAACAGTTTTTTTTTTGTAAATATGATTCACCAGATTTGCTCAGCATAATTCATTTGCTATAATCAACATTTGAGTCGTGTTTTTCAGAATAAAATGATTTTTTGAAACTTGAATATTTATAAAAGTTTTAAACTCTAAAAATTAAAATTAGTCAATCCAAAAGTCAATTCTATAAAATCAAGCACGTAGAAAACATTAGTATGGTTAGCAATTTAAAAGAAAAAAAAAGCTTAAAAAAACTTTTAAAAGACTCTGTTTGTATTTGTACAAGAGTAAAGAGGATATATTTTTTGTTTAGATAGGCAAGTTGGGGTTAGGTAGACGCCCACCAGTTATTTAACGTATCATTGGGTTTTGAACCTGCAACGTCCTACCACAAGGTAACGTGCAGTGACAACCTCTACCAACCAACCAAAGCATATAGGGTTAATATTTGGTACTATTGAAGGCACAAAACTATTGATCAAGGAATCATATGCTCAAGCGTTATTATTGACTGAATCTAACCACATAGATGTGTTTAATATGGTTTGTTTGTTAAGGATGAAATCTTTGATCATATTATTTTGATTTAAACATATTAATTTTTTAATAATGAGATTTTAGTGCATTATGAGCTTTTGACTTCTCAAGCTTTAAAAAAACTGCTTATATGTCACAATCACATAATCCAAAAAACTCATTTTCTACTAAATAAACTAGGTAGATCATGCCAATAAGGTTTGATTTACTAAAAAATTAAAACAAATATGAAAAGAAGGTTATTTGTACTAAAAAATTCAAAACAATATATAATCAATAGTTTGCTGCCTTCAATAACACTAAATATTTACCCATATTGGATCAAGAAATGTGATTTTTTATGCTTGAATATTTACAAAAAAAATTGAGTCATTGATTTTCAAGCCTCAAAAGATCCTTCTTATACATCTTAATCGCGTGATCTAAGAGTTTGTTTATATAAAACCAAACATCTAGATTGTATCTCTATAGTAAAATTTTAGAAAAAGATAAAAAAAAGCTAGAAAAATCTTGGTGCATACCAGCTTGAACATTTTGCTGGTTCACATATTTCAGTTACCCATATATATAAAGCAAAATAAGTAAACTAGTATAAACCGATATTGTTATAGGGTTTTTTTGCAAATCTAACCCCATAGATACATTGAGTGTAGTCTATTTGCTTAGAATCGACTATTGGATCATCATAATTGGAATAAGAAATGTGATTTTGTATGCTTAAATATTTATGAAAATTCTGAGCCATTGATTTTCAAGCCTTAAAAGATCCTTCTTATACATCATAATTAGATGAACTAAGAGTTTGTTTCTATAAAATCAAGCATTTAGACCGCATCCATATGATAAAATTCTAGAAATTGATAAAAAAACCAATAAAAATCTTGGTGCATCCTATATTACATATTTTGCCGGTTTACATATTTAAGTTACCTATATATAAAGAAATTGGAATATGTAAACTAGTATAAAACAAGATTTTCATAGATTTTTTGCAAATCTAACCTTGCAAATGCATTATGTGTGGTCCATTTGCTTGGAATTGACTATTAAATTATCGTAATTGGATCAAGAAATATGATTTTGTATGCCTTAATATTTATGAAAATTCTAAGCCCTTGATTTTCAAGCCTTAAAAGATCCTTTTTATACATTTGGATAATCTATTTTTTTTTTATAAAACCAATCATCTAAATTGCATCTATATGGTAAAATTTTAGAAAAATAAAAAAAAACTTATGAAAATCTAGATGCCTATATGTTTACATAGTTTGTTGGTTTACATATTTCAGTTACATATACATAGGAAAACTAAAATATGTAAATTAGTATGAACAAAGATTTTCATAGGTTTTATGCAAATTTAATCCTGCAGATGCATTCAGCATGGACCATTTGCTTGGAATCGACTATTGGATCAAGAAATGTGATTTTGTCTACTTAAATATTTATGAAAATTCTAGGCCATTGATTTTCAAGCCTTAAAAGATTCTTCTTATAGATCATAATTCGATGGTCCAAGAGTTTGTTTCTATAAAACCAAACATTTAGATCACATCTGTATGGTAAAATATTAGAAAAAAATAAGAAATCCTATAAAAATCTTGGTGCATATCAGTTTATATATTTAAGTTACCCTATATATATAGAAAAAGTGGTAGTCACACAACTCTTAGGTACACAACTACCAATGGGATGACGTTGAGCGTCCATCACGCAACACAATGGATGTTCAACGTCATTCCGTTCACATTGCATTCCTAGTGATTGCATAGTTATGCATCACTCTCTCTCTCTCTCTCCACACACATATATATAGAAACACTAGAATATGAGAACTATTGTGTTAACCATGATTTTCATGATTTTTTTGTTCTTTTCTCTTGAATTTAATCGGATGCATTCAACATGGTCCATTTTATAAAATATGTATATATATCTAGTAATGGGTCCGTGCTAAATGAGTTTTTTAGGACTTTTTTGTTTTATTTTTAAATTCTGACAATACAGATGTGATCTATGTGTTTGATTTTATAGGATCAACTCTTGAAGTGTTCGATTTTGACACATGGGTAAGTTTTTATAACATTAAAAAAATTAACAGTCCAAAATCTTTATAAATTTTTGAGGCTCCAAATATCATTTTTTTTCATCGAAAACACATGATCCAGATGTAGATTTCTCGTAAATCCACCATGCCAACACATTTACGGGATTGGAACTGCAAAAAAACAAAACATTGGAAGGGCAAAAAAGCCCATTTAGCATGTTTCATTTAGAATGTACCCATTTTCTTTTCTCTCTCTCTCTCTCTATATATATATCTCTCTCTATATATATATAGGAAATCTGTAATATGTTTTCCAACCAAATATGTTTTATGGTATGAATCGAAATTTTCATAGTTTTTTTGCAAAATCTAATGCTGCATATGCATTTAGTAGATCATTGTAATTGGATTAAGAAATATAATTTTTTATGCTTCAATATTTATGAAAATTCTAAGTTATTGATTTTTAATCCTTAAAATTCAACCCTTAAAAAATCCTTCTTGTACATCATAAATGAATGATCCATGAGTTTGTTTCTATAAAACCAAGCGTCTAGATCACATATGTACGGTAACATTTTTGAAAAAAAGTAAAAAAACCTAAGAAAATATTGGTTTATACCGGTAAACATATTTGGTTGGTAAACATATTTCAATTACCTTATATATGTATATAAAGTGGTAGTTGCACAACCCTTATGTGTGCAACTAATAGCGGGATTCTGCTGACCACCCATCACGGGCCTTGATGGATGGCCAGCCTTAAAATGTGCAAAAATGTGTAATTTTGACTTTTAGTGGCAGTTTTTAAAGGCCTCTTAAGCCAAAAAAACAAACGTTTTTGTGTATTTTCTTTTGTGTCCGTCTTGCGCACATAGCTGCACACCTAGAGGTTATACAATTACCACACACAATACATATATAGAGTAATGGGTACGTGTTTAATATGCTAAATGAGTTTTTAAATTTTTTTCATTTATTTTTAAAATTTTTACCGTACATATGTGATCTATGTACTTGATTTTTATAAGAATCAGCTATTGAAGTGTTTGGATTCTGACACATGGGTGGGTTTTTATAACGTTCTAAAAATCAATGGTTTAAAATCTTTATAAAATTTTCAGCTATAAATATCATTTTTTATATAAAAAATACATGATCTAGGTATGAATTTCTCATAAATCAATCATGCCCAAACACATCTATGGGGTCGAAACTGCTTAAAAAAATAACAGAGGATCTCGCTCTATGATACGAGTTGGTGCGCGATATTGTTTGTGTGATTTGTATAAAAATATTGTTCATAGACGAACACAAACGAAGACTTTGTGTATAATAAGGAAACCCAACATAACAGAAAAGATAAAATAGCAAAAGGGAAAGGGGGAAGGGCGGAAAGGTTGTTTTCAGAGATCGGACGGGACGGATTGTCTGAGGAGTTATCCTGCATTGGTCTCCCAGATCACCCCCAAGTTGAAATAAAGACCAGTCCAAGAGGATCCAAGTCCTCTCTCTCTCTCTCTCTCTCTCTCTGAAGCTTCTTTCAGTGTGCCCGCGTGGCCGTGGGGCGGCACCGCGCTTCCCCTTCCTCTGTCCGCGTCTCCCTCTGGAAGAAAACGACCCAGTGAGTGAGACCCATCACCCCCCCTCTCTCTACTTTCTTTTCCTTATTCCTTTTTCTTGATGAAGAAAAGAGCGCCTTGTTTTTTCTTGCTGTATCTGAATTGTTTTTAGCTCCTATTTCTTCAACCACTCGTAGATAAAAGGAAAATATCACCATTCTTTTTTGCATCCCCCTTCTTTTTATTTGCGTCTTTTGCAGATTGGTGCTTTTTTTTTCTTGTGTTGTTGGGACATACCCGTTTCTTTTCCTGGCCTACCTGTGCCCATCTCGATCGATTAACGGGTTCCCACTTCGGTGTTCTTCCATTTTCTTGTGCTTTTGCCATAGTTCACTGCTCTAGGAATTGGGGCGTGCTAACTATCTGATAGATTGGGCGATACCCATCTGCTATTTTGTGTTTATATCGCGTTCTCAAGCGATTGTTGGACACCCACTTTGGAGTTTTTGCGTTTTCTGCCCTAGTTCATTATTCTGGGAGTTGGTGGTTGGAAAGTCCCATCATGATTAGGTCTTTTAGTTGAACGCGGTTTTTTTGAGGTTTTGGTGGGGAGAGAGGGCCTACAGTTATGATTAAACAGATACTTGGTAAGCTCCCCCGAAAGCCGTCTAAATCGACGGAGAGTAAAGAATCAGGGGGAAATGCTGCGGTTCCTCTCCCCAATTCGTCGAAGAATTTGAGGACCAGTGACTCCGGAGGTGTCCGACATGGGAACTCCGGGGCTGTTAATGCCTCTTCATTGCCCCGAGCAAATGACTCGGCCTTGAATCGGGATCCTGGCATGAATTCTGAACCGGCTTTTGGCAGTAAACTGTCGTCTGTTGATCATATGAATGCCAGGAAGGGAAACGATTACTCGGTTGCCAATTACCAAGCTTTGCCGGGCTTCAGGGATGTCCTTAACTCCGAGAAACAGAACTTGTTCGTGAAGAAGTTGAACATGTGCTGCGTGGTGTTCGATTTTTCTGATCCTGCCAAGTTCTCGAAGGAGAAAGATATCAAGCGGCAGACACTTCTGGAGCTCGTGGATTATGTAGCGTCAGCTAATGGCAAGTTTACGGAGCCTGTAATGCAAGAGATAACTAAAATGGTTGCTGCCAATTTGTTCAGAACCCTTCCATCTTCCTCTCATGAGAGCAAGCCAGTAGAGTCGTTTGAATTGGAAGATGAGGAGCCCGTGATGGACCCCGCATGGCCACACTTACAGATTGTGTATGAGTTCCTTTTGAGGTTTGTCACGTCGCCGGAGATGGATGCAAAGTTGGCAAAGAGGTATATTGATCATTCTTTTGTTCTTAGGTTGTTGGATCTTTTTGATTCTGAGGACCCCAGGGAAAGGGAGTACTTGAAGACTCTTCTTCATCGGATCTATGGTAAATTCATGGTACACAGACCGTTTATTAGGAAGGCCATAAACAACATATTTTATCGCTTTATCTTTGAAACGGAGAAGCACAATGGGATCGCAGAGCTGCTGGAAATTCTGGGTAGTATTATTAATGGGTTTGCTTTGCCTATGAAAGAAGAACACAAGCTATTCCTCGTACGTGCTCTAATTCCACTTCACAAACCAAAGTGCATTGCTATGTATCATCAGCAATTGTCTTACTGCATCACACAATTTGTAGAGAAGGACTGTAAACTTGCTGATACAGTAATAAGGGGCTTGTTGAAATACTGGCCAATTACTAGTAGTTCTAAGGAAGTCATGTTCCTGGGTGAGCTGGAGGAGGTGTTGGAAGCAACTCAGGAGGCAGAATTCCAGCGGTGTATGATGCCATTGTTTCGCCAAATTGGACACTGTTTAAACAGCTCACACTTTCAAGTATGTTCGCTTCTATTTCCTTTGGATTTTTGTTATGGATGAATTTTCAAGGCTTCTGATTCCCCTCCTCCAACATGTCCGTTTATTTTGATTTCCTTCTTAATCTTCATCGCTATTTCTTTAGCAATAGGTTAGTTTGCTTAGTTTTAGCATGTCTGATTTTATTTTATGTTTCCAGTCTTCCACATTTAGTTTTTGCTCGGCCATGTGATCATATTCTTCTTAACAAAATTGCTAATCTTGTTTAGGTATATATTCTTAGAAATGTCTGCTTCTTATTGCTTATTTGTGCTCGTGGTCTTGACAACTTTATTTCTATCCATGTTTTATTTAATTTAATTTTTTCTGAGAAAATGCCATGCAAGAAGTGGTATCTTATGTTTTTTTTCCTATTATATGCTTGTATTACAAGGTTTCAACTGGGGTTGGTGTTTGGTATGTTCTCCTGTCTGAGGTATTTTGGACATTTCTGCTTCTTCAGAAGTTTTTGCTAGAAACCCTAAAAATTTGGTTGTGTCCTTTCAGGGTGGGGGTGCTATTTTTCAGTCTGTATCCTTGTGATGTAATCTGAAGTTTGAACTTTTTTACTAGCTGATCCTGCACATTGTAGTTCTGAAGTTTGGACTTTTTTACTAACTGACCCTGCAATTTGTAGTTCTAGTTCTGAGATTATGCTGAACCCTATTTTGGATTTACTGTAAGAACCTCTAGGGTAAGTTTTGGCAAGATAATTATGTTTGGACTTCAGGATGTTGACATTGTCTCCTTATTCTAAAAATATGTGTGACTTGGTGACTTACAAAATTTTTGAAAAATATTCAAGGTACCATAAGATGGGACGAGAGATGGGATGTGAAAAGAACTATAGAAATACCTCATCAAATATATTCTTCTCTACATAAGATGAGAAATGAAGCATGGCAAGCAACAAGAGGAGTGTAAACAGATATTCATAGAGAAAAAAATAAAAGGGTCAATATTGTAATGTCAGATAGAGAAATGAAGCATGGCAAGCAGCAAACAGGAGTGTGAAATGGACATTCATACAGAAAAATAAAGGGTCAATATTGCAATGTCTGATAGAAGTGATCTTGTAAAGTACATGGAGTATCTCTTCAGAACTATATGCATACAACTGTCAAGAGAGTCAAAGAGAGCAGAACATTAGATGATATACATTTTCCAATGGAGTCTTTATGATAACGGTTACCTTTGAATGTCCAAACTAACTTTAAATTATGAAGGTATGATCTGGAAAAATGTTGATGTATGATGTATACTAGAAAGGAGAGAGAAAGACACAGGAGTGGTCAAGACAGAGATCAACCAACAGACATCAAGGTGCAGAGGAAAATCTTAAGCATTCCAACTTTTCTGTTTACAACTTTTGTCCAATTTGATCATTTCAGAATAAAAAAGTTGCCTCCAGAATGTTATTTCTTTTATTATCTTGTGATGAGCTCAGATCTGAATATCCAGATTCTATCCATGAAGAGGCAGGTTGAAACATGAAATTCTCTTGAACTAAAATGCTATATTGGAAACTTGTATCAGGGGATCTCAGTAGGTTATCAGAATAAGTAACCTTACTTTCTATGCTTCGTGTATTGTCCTTGTTATCATCATCTTCATAGCCTAAATTATATGCACCCGCATCGGTACTAATATGCTATAAGAACTGATGCATCCTTTTCTTAAGTCTATTCCAAGTAATGGGGTAAGTTCCTTTCCTCTTTTTCTCGTTGCATTTGACACTGTATGCTACATTTATGTGATAATTCATGCCTCTTCTTCTCTGCTTGAACCTTTATCTTCATTTCGTTTGTCCTTGTTTGAGACATCTTCCTGCCATTCGAACGATAAACTTGTTCCTCAGGATTCTTTTGCTGCGTGGTTGATGGATTTAAACTTGAACTTGGTCAGCTTGCCATGTAATTGCATTAAGACGGCAGAGTGAGTTACACATATTATGGGTTTTGTACGACTTAATGTTTGTAAGGGTGGACAATTGGCTTTCCAACCCACAGACCATGGACTACCCAGCCTGGTTTGGCTTGGTCTTGGGCTCCGTTTGTGGAGCCTGGCCCAGCCTGGATTTTGGCAGGCCGACTTGTGTGGCTCAGCCTGAATATATTATATGTATGTATGTGTACTGGGCCAGCCCAACAATTTGCCGTAACGAGCTTGACCAGAGGCAGCCTGTCAATGAACCAGGCCAGGCCTGCCCATTAGCCAGCCCTAATTGTTTGTTGGAATTTATTTTTGCTAATCAACATAGCCTTGATGAGAAAGTGGTCTTAATTGGCTTTGATTTAGTACCTTAGTCATGCGTGAAGGGTACTTGTTAGTTGATGGTGCATATGTATCAATCTGTTTGAAACATAATTTTTTATTTTCTCTTGCATGCATTGTATTTGGGGGGCTGGGGGGAGAGGATTGTGGGAAGTAACAAATGGTAAAGGGTGAGGTGATAAACCTTGATGGAAGGGATAGGGATCTCTCGAAACTAGATTGTGAAATGCAGGATTTGCTTTTCCATCTGAAAATCCCATTCAATTCCCTTCTTCCTTTGGCAACTTAGATCTTACGAAAGAGATCTACCATTTTTTGGTATCAGAGCCAGGATTCTGGGCCATCACCATGGCTATTAAGGAGGTTCAACAGGAGTTAGAGGCGCTCAAACAAGAGCATGCTAACACTCAGATTCAGCAAGAGGAGATGCTTGAATCGATGAGGCAGATGCAGATCTTGATGCAGCACATAGCCGATCAAATGGCTCTTCTGGTGTGGAATTCGACCAGCAAATAGGGAACCAATCATCATGGAGCAAAGGGATCCATGCATCGTATAATGATTATACTGAGTCAGCCAGCGAAAATTGGAATTCCCTTGGTTTTCGGACCAAGATCCAATGGGCTGGGTCTTTAGATCAGAGCAATATTTCTGATAACAATGGACACCGGGCGATCAGAAGGTCGCCATCGCCTATATTCACCTGGAAGATTATACTATTAGGTGGTTTCGCTGGTATAAAGCTCAAATGGGCACTCCAAATTGGGAGTTCGTTAAAGTGGTGACGATCAGGTTTGGACCATCCTCCTTGAATTTTAACGTTGCCTTGTTCAAAATTAAGCAGAAGGGTACAATCTCAAATTATCAAGCTGAATTTGAAAATCTGAGTAATATGGTGACCGGAGGGTCACAAAATGCTTTAATGGGGCCTTCTTGGGGGGTTAAAGGATGACATAATGGTGGAGGTTCCATCCCTGTGCCCTAAAATGTTATTGGAATGTTTTGAAACTGCTAGAATTGTGGAGGAAAAGAACCAGGAGATGGTTCAAATTGGGCATGATACTAGGCTGATGCGTCTAGAGTGGCCTTAAAATCAGGAGAAATTAAAGAAGCACCTGAACAAAAGGGGAAGGCAGGGCAAGCTAAGAGTGCACACCAACTAATCCTAAAAAAGATCTCAAATGAGCAGATGTTAGAGAGAAGGAAACGTGGTTTATGATGTTACCACTGTGACGAAAAATGGGGGTCTGGGCATCGTTGTAAGACTTTACAAATGTATGTAGTTGAAGAGGCAGAGGATGAAAATGAATTTGAGACTCAAGAATCAGAGGAGCACGACTGTAATGAGCCCCCTAAAATCTCGTTGCATCCATTGTCTGCTGTGACCACACCACAGACCATGAGAGTAATTGGCAAGATGAATATGCAACCTGTTAGTATTCTTGTGGACAGTTTCCACAAGCAACTTCGTTAGTCAAAAGGCAGCTCAGGCATCTGAGTGTAAGCTGATTCAACAACTCCCTTTTTAGGTGATGGTAGGAGACGGTAGTGCGATGAAGTGTAGCAGTAAGTGTACAACTGCTAACATTGCGATACACAGAAAATCATTCTTGCTGGATAGTGGTACCTATGAAAGGTGCCAACATTGTTTTGGTAATACAGTGGCTTCAATCATTTGGTGGACATTACGTGGAACTTCGCGGATATGCATATGCAATTTACACATCAAGGTGAGATAGTGGCGATTCGTGCTAACAACAATCTGGAATTGCAGGAAGCAAAAGCTGCTAGTGCAATGAAGATATTTAGAGGGGTACAACATGCATTTTGTTTGTTGCTTGATTCGAGAGACTATGACAACAATGGTGATCAGGTGACAGTAGAACTCAAAGCACTGTTGAACGAATACAATGATGTTTTCAGTAAGCCCAAGGGACTGCCACCACAGCGCAGCCATGATCACAGGATTCCTGTTGGAGCCGGGGAAAGTCCGCCAAATTTACGTCCATATCATATGCCCAATCTCAAAAGGTAGAGATGGAGAAGCTGATGCGCGGGATGCTAGATGGATTGATACAGCCGGCCACTAGTCCATACGTGTCCCCTGTTTTGTGGGTAAAGAAGGACGAGACATGGCATTTTTGTGTGGACTACCAGGCGCTTAACACAATAATTATCAAAGATAAGTATCCAATCTATGTCACATAGGTGCGGGTGCGGGTACGGGTGCGGATGCGGATGCGGTGATGCAGCACTTTAAAAAAACTCAGGTGCAGGGGTGCGGGGAGGGTATATATATATATATATATTTTATAACAGTTTTAAGTTAACACTACGTGTATGTGTGTATTTATGTATTTATATATATATATAATATTAGATAAAAATGGACTTGATTAAGGTTACCTGTATCTACTTTTGGATAGAAATGGACCTCAATGTGGTTAGTTTCACCTAACACAAAGGAAGTTGTGTCCAAGTGTCGCACCCACTTGGATACGGGTGCGGTTCCCTGTTAGAAGAGTCCGTGTTACATAGTATCCAATACTTATTATTGATGAGTTATTAGACAAGCTATATGGAGCCACCTACTTTTCTAAACTTGATTTGCGAACCAGGTCCCACCAAATTAGAATGGCCCCAGAAGATATCCCAAAAACAACATTCTGCACATGACAGACACTTTGATTTAAGGTGATGCCATTTGGTCTCACGAATGCACCCGCGACTTTTCGAAGTCTAATGAATGTTGTGTTTCAGGAGTATTTGAGAAAGTTTGTGCTCGTATTTTTTGATGATATATTGATATATAGTAGGTTGTGGTCCGAGCACATCGAGCATTTATGGATAGTGTTGCAAACTTTGAGACAAAATCGATTGCTTGCTAAACTGGCCAAATTCAGGTTTATTACTTGTGACATGTGATCATCAGTGACAGTGTTACATCAGATCCCGCAAAGATCGAGGCTGTCACCAAATGGCCTACACCACAAACTAGTTGGCAACTAAGAGGATTTATGGGATTGTCTGGTTATTACAGGCATTTCATTAAAAATTACGGGGTAACTGCAGCACCATTAACTCGTCTACTTAGGGAAGAAGCAGTTTTCGGTTGGGACAGTTGCAGACGGCTTTTGAGCAGCTCAAGCATGCCCTTTGTTCAGCTCTCGTCATGGTGTTACTTAATTTCAACCAAACCTTTATTGTGGAGACATATGGCTCGGACCAGGGAATAGGAGCTGTGTTGACACAGAATGATCGACCTATAGCTTTCTACGGTAAGGCAATGGCAAACAGATTTCACAGACCGGCTACCTATGAGAAAGAACTATTAGCTATAGTCACAACCGTATTGAAGTGGAGACATTATTTGCTCGGCAAACAGTTTATCATTTGAACAGACCAGCAAAGTCTGCATCTATGTCACATGGGTGCGGGGGTGCGGCAAAAAAAAAAAAAATATATATATATATATATAAAGTCCAAAAGTTGGACATAAATGAACCTGGGTGTGTTGACCACACCCAGGGTCAGGTTGACCGCACTAGGTGCCGCACGCGCACCCGCATCGACGTGGGTGCGGCACCCAGTTGGCCGAGTCCCTGTGACATAGGTCTGCACCATTTAATGAATCATCGAGTCAGCACTCCTGCACAACAGAAGTGGTTAACAAAACTGCAGGGCTATGACTTCGTAGTTCAGTACAAACTAGGGCAGGAAAACAAGGTAGCTGATGCATTGTCCAGGATGGAGGATCCTCAACTGAAACTGCTCTCTTCCCCTGAGATGGAAATCTGGAAGAAGCTGCAAACAAATCACAATGAGAGTGAAGCGTCAAAGCTTACTCAAGAGCAGCTGAGTAGAAATACTACAACAGTGAAAGGATACTCTATGAAGGGAGGGTTGATATATTTACAAAGGGTGAGTGTTTGTTCCAAAGACCTTGGAACTAATACCTGTAATTTATATAGCACTTCCATTCTTCTCCTGCTGAGTGGATATGAGTCAGCAGATCAGACATATCATCACCTGTGGCTGTGACCATCCTTTTATTGGAGAGGAATGCGGGCTGATGTACAACACTATGTACAAGAGTGTTGTGTCTGTCAATGCAAGAAATGTGAGACACTCCAGCCATCGGGGTTGGTGCAACCATTGCCTATCCCTGCACATATTTGGGAAGATGTATCAATTGACTTTGTGGAGGCCTTACCTATGGTGCAAGGTAAGTCGGTGATAATGGTGGTAGTGGATAGACTGTCTAAGTATGCCCACCTCATTCCTCTTGCTCACCCATTCTCGGCAAAGGCTGTAGAAGAGAAATATCATGAATATATGGGGAAATTACATGGTATTCCTAAATCCATTGGTTCAGATCGTGATCGTATTTTTGTGAACACCTTCTGGCATGAGTATTTCACATATCAGGGCACTCACTTGAAAATAAGCACATCTTATCATCCTCAAACGGAGGTTAATAGATGCATAGCAACATATTTGTGTTGCTTTACAGGAGAAAAGCCTAAGTAGTGATTGAAATGGCTGCCTTGGGTAGAATGGTGTTACAACATTGCACATCATTCATCAATAAGAATGTCTCCCTTCGAAGCTGTGTATGGTAGGCCCCCTCGTGTTTAGACTTACATTCCGGGCCATTCACGAGTGTAAGAGGTTGATGTTCAACTCAAGGATAAGTGATGAGGTGTTACATATTCTGAAGAAGAATCTGGATGTGGCTCACAATCAAATGAAATAATATTATGACCAAAAAAAGGACCGAGAATAGATGGCAGGAGATTGGGTGTTACTTAAACGCCTCCCTTACAAACAACACACTCTGCATTATGGAAAGCAACACAAGCTTTCACCTATGTACTATGGGCTGTTCTATAAAACATAAAGGATTGGAAAGGTAGCATACAAGCTTGCTTTACCGGAAGAGGCCATCATGCACCCTGTATTTCATGTAAGCAAGCTGAAGAAAATCAAAGGAATCCTGCCCACTAGTGTGACTCCGTTATCACCGACTGAGAGTCGGGAAGAACCAGTTCTGACTCATATCATAGGCAAGCACAAACTTCAGAAAAATAGATGGTTAGTTACTCAAGTGCTAGTGGAATGGGCAGGGATTGGAAAAGAAAGTTCAACATGGGAGGATGAAGATGAAGTAATGATTCATTACCCTGCACTTTCGCATCTTGAGGACAAGGTGCCGTATTGAAGAGGGGGAGTGTGTTAGCAATAGCAACATAATGTTTAATTTTCTCTTGCATGCATTGTAGTGGGGGGAGGGGATTGTGGGAAATAACAAATTGTAAAGGGGCAAGGTGATAAACCTTGATTGAAGGGGCATGGTAGGCATTTATGAAGAGAGAGAGAGAGAGAGAGAGAGAGAGAGAGAGAGAGAGAGAGAGAGAGAGAGAGAGAGAGAGAGAGAGAGAGAGAGAGAGAGAGCACCAGGACCGTCTGATTTTTAAAAATCGGACAGTTCATAAGGAGCTGCATGGTTTTGACTGTCCTACTGCTGGACGGTCCCCCTTCCCTACATATATGTATGTATCCTCAAATATGCAAACTAAACTGGTTTTGATATTGTTGTATCTGTGCTTTGGATCCTTTTCTTATTTGTATTTTGTCCCATGTATATGTGACACAGCCTTGATAGTCGTTGCTGAATTGGCGTGGCATGTATTTGCCCATACCATTTTTAGCTTGTAAGGCCAGAAAGAGAATGTCCCATTATGTCTCTGAAGTTGTAGACAATAATTTGTATAATTAGGAAGAAATGACACTTGGCTTGGCATTGATGGATCCTGATTGTATGGAGGGGGATATGGAAAGAGTAAAACAGTCAAATTATTTGAGGTGCTTTGGATATGGTCATCTTTCCATGCCCAGTTCCCAAGGAAATCAACTCTTGTGCCATAATTAGAAGTACAGAATCTAGAGATCAAAGTGGCCAGTCCTGCCAAGTTCGTTTGGGTTTGATTTAATTGCTCCAGGCCCAGGCTTGATTTAATACTCATGCTGAGCTTGAGCCATCATTGCTTATTTTTATGTATTTAATTAAGACTTTTTAAGTTATATATCTTACTATGTTGTTGTGCAAATTATACTGTCGTGCATTTATTAGATCTTGGGACCTATATGATAGGTTATAATAATTCATGTGTCTCTCCCACTCATTGTGCATCTTGGGGCATTTAGTCTCTTTTAGGCCACACCACATCTTGACGTAGCAGCTCTGTGTATCGAAGACAAGAATCTCTTAAAAGGCCTCCTCCTTCTCCTTAACATAAGTGGGTCTTCGGCTTGACTTAGCCTTTTCAGTTTGCCAAGCTTAGACATGAGTACTTAAGTATATTCTCTAGCCCCTGTGTGAACTTCAGCTTGACTCATGTCCAACCCTGGTTATAATTTAACTTTTGGGCTTTTCTTAGATTAGCTATTGTAGAGTGGTGGTTGGTTTCTTTGTCAAGGTTGATTATATTTTCCATCCCTCAACCTTCCTTTCATTTTATTTTTGTTGTTAGTTTGATCTTCCTACACATTTTCTTTTGATCTCCGATACAATTTCTTTTTCCCTTTTTGGATCTTCATTGTGTTCCCGAGTCTCACAAACACAAACAAATATGACAAAGGCAGGCAAATATGTGATTTTGTGAATACTAAAGCACACAGGCACGTGTCTAATTTATGACAATATATTATCTAATTTTTATATGTATTAAGACTCCATATTTTTCATGTGTACTGATGCCAAGATTCAGATCTCACATTGACCATGTCCAGGCACATACCATGGTGTCTCAGGTATTTTGTGACGAATCATATTGTCATCCTGGATGTGGCTCAAGGCAATCTGTCCTTGTGACATAGGTGTATTTACAAAAGCTCAATATGAAAAAGTAAAAACGATACAAAAAACATGTTATTACGGTTTTAATGCCATAGTTTGTAAACCAAATTTGATGCACTAATATCAGCATTAAGAATGTCATGTTTAGTGATAAGATATTTAAATCTAATGATACTTTTAGCATCAGTGGTTACTGCAGATTTCTTTGGAGAAAGTATGTTCCTTTTGACCTTATTTGGTAATGAACAGTGAGAAAAAGGGCGCATTGCAAAGAATGTTCTAGTCTATGATCTGAAATTTGCATGACTTTCCTTTTTGCTTTAGTATTCAAAATTTGCATGACGAATAAGAGAAATATGAACTAACTTGTTGGTCTTGCATTTAAGGATTCAATCACATTTTCTAAATGGTTATCATGTGGTGGGTGCTGCTTAAATCTAAACCTGTGCATCTATCTTGTTTGAATAAGATGGTGGTTGGACATAGAAAAGGGAGAAAAAAGTGGTGGTTTGGCATAGGCTGCAAGGAGTCTTTTGAAAATTCTGGTACCCAATATGAAACAGAGCTTCTTCTCACAGAAGAAAGAGAATAGAGGTTTTAGGGCAGATTTTTCTGATCTCACGTCTCCCAATGTGGGAACGTGCTATGGGACTCCTTTTATAATAAAGAAATATGATGGCAGATTACAATAATGCCCTTTAATACAAGACACAACATATACATTAACTAAGGGCAAAACAGACTCACATAATGCCGTTACACATATATATGACCCAGATCTGACATGATCTGGATCTGGGTCTGACGCAATGTTGTGAAAAGTGTTGAGGCGTTAAGCATGAGCCTCAACAAATTTTTTTAAAACTTAAAAAAACTTTAAAAAATATCTAAAATACAAATAAATTAAAGCGATGCTTTATTGATGAAGTAACAACCAATAAGAAATAGAAAATAGAAAATAAATACCAAAAAATATGAGTCAATGCTTTATATAATCCAATGAATTCAGATTCTTACTCAATAAAAATCAACATATATTACACATATATTCCAATTAATATGGCCCATAATATTACACATACATGCAAATAAGCAAAAAATAGAAAATAAGCACAAAAACAAAAACAAAAACAAAAACAAAAACAAAAACAAAAACAAAAGCAAAAACAAAAACAAAAACAAAAACAAAAACAAAAACAAAGAAAGATGAGAGATAGAGAGATATGAGAGACAGAGAGAGATGCTAGACATACAGAGAGAGACGAGAGAGCGTACCTCTTTGAGAGTCCTTTTTTCTTTTTCTTCTTCTTCCTCCTTTCGTTAGAGAGAGACGAGAGAGTGGGAGAGAGACGAACGAGAGACGAGAGAGTGGGAGGGCGACATACGAGAGATAAGAGACACAGAGAGAGAGAGAGAGCAAACAAAAAAAATGAGAAAAAGTGGGAGGCCCCGACGCCAATTAGGGTTGGGGCCTCCCTCTTTCTCCTCAAATGTGGGTCAAATGGAGGCTTTTGACCCCGATAAGCGAATGGGGCACACCTTGCCCTGAGGTGTACGCTTCATAGCGTATGAGGCATATGCCTCAAGCATTTTGCGCCTTAGGCTTGTGTCTCAAGGCAAAAGAGGCCTCGCCTTTGGGCGAGATGCGCCTTTTACACCTTGAGGCACATTTTTAATAACGTTGGTATGACCTGACCCAGGTCAGGTGTGTTCTTAGCAGTCAAAGATGCTAGGCAAAGTCTCGGTGGTGAGCCCCTAAAAAGACTAAGCGAGGCCTAGGCGGTACCCCAAATAAAAAAGATTAAAAAAAAACATACAAAATATGTAAACAAACTACTAAAATTAATAACAAACTTGTATACAACATAAAATCAATCAACAATAAGCAATAAACAAATAATAACATGTCGAACACTGTAAAGTAATTATATTACATAAAAACAGCCAAATATATAACTCATACACTTATAGATTATACATAAATTAAGTACACAAATATGTGTATATATATAATATAAACACATAATATTGAAAATTTATAATATATGTTTACGATATGTTAATATATATATATAATTATATACAATTACACAGAAAACATGTATACGTGTGTGCAACTGCGCATCAGACTGAGAGACTACCTTGGCTAGGCTGCCTAGGCGGCACCTAGGCTCCGCCTTTGACAACTAAGCAGAGGGGTGAAAGGAGGAAGAAGAAAAATAAGGTAAAAAAGAAAAACAAAAGAAGAAAAGGAGAGAATAAAAAAGAAAGATTTTAGGGCGGGAGGAAGAAGAGAAAGAAAAAAAGAAAGAAAAAAGGCAAACGAATTTATAAGAACATAACAAATATGTCCCGACAACTTAGGCATGGACAACCTAGGTAAAAAAATAGGGCCCTACCGCCTAGACCCATAAACCTAGGCAGTGGCCCTACGCCTAGCCAACCTAGGCACAACTTTTGACAACTAAGGGCGTGATCTGGGTTTGTGTTTGGGTCTGACATGATCTGGATCTGGACACTATCCAATACCCTCCCTCAAGTTGTACATGGTCTTCACCATGGACAACTTGTTTTTAAGATACCAAAATCTTTGTGTTCTCAATCCCTTTGTAAACAAATCAACTATCTGATTTCCTGTGCCTACAAATTTTGCCTCTAACTCTCCATCTTCAATCTTTTACCGGATAAAATGCTGATCAATCTCAATATGTTTCGTCCTTTCGTGCTGAACCATACAACAACAACAACAACAACTACGCCTTCATCCCAAAACCATATCATCAGTTCTTTATTCCTTTTGATGCACCTTCAGCATCCCATTTCATTGGCACCTCATTTCCTTTCACTAATACAGCACTGTATCCACGCCCATTTTCCCCATCCCAGCTTGAAAAGTAAGATGTGGGGGCTTTTCTAGAACATATCGAGATCTCTGGTACATTAATGCCCAAAAGGCTATTGTTCAGCAAGTGCATTCATAATATTGGGATTCTAGAAGCTGTATTTAGTTATAAAAGAGGTTTTTACCTTTGTAAATAGTTGTGTGCTTTTATCCACGCTGTCATTGCTGTGACTACTGGCAACACTCTTTCACTAGGCAATAATATTGAGAAAAGAGTTCTTTCGTTCGTATTTGCACCTCTGAATCCATCCATACGAATTCTGGTTAGAAGGCTATTATGATAAGGTTGGTTGGTGAAATGGCAAGATGAGCATCTCTCGTACCTGGTCTTGATCAATATTTGATGACTTCTCCTACAAGAATGGCGCATCAAGAGGTGAGAACACTAGGTGACTTATCCTGGCTTCAAATGTCCCTTACGGATGTCACGAGCCTTGTTCAGTCACAATCTGTCATAAGGCCCCTCCCCCCGCCCAGGGGAACGTGTGAAAATTCTCAAGAAAATCAGGGAAATTTCTCCAGTTTTGGTAGATTTGCTGAAGAGATACAACATTGAGAAGTCTCTCTCAGTGTTATCGGATTCCTTAGTCTGTTATTGCTAAATGATTGTTATCATCTTGCCTTGTTTGGACTAATGGAAATGGTTCTTACTGGGAGTGTTGTCATCAACATTATATCAAAGGTGCTAACTGCATATGTCAAGCCGCCAGCAGAAATGACAAACCTAAATTCACCTGGATCATGGATTTGGGTTATGAAAATGTTGTTTACTTTGATGAGCAGAACCTAAACGAACTGAATGGTGCTGTTCCATTAAAAATGATGATGCATTATTAATTGGCTACCTTTGATTGCAATCCCATGTAAGGCAAGGTACGAAGATATTGGAAATATTTCCAAATCTACACCAGGCTTCATTCATCCTTTGCTTCTCAATCACCCTATCTACAGAACCATGCTATGAGGGATGGCATGACAAAGATAAGGGCATCCAAGACTGTGATATACACAAGCCAAAAAGAATCTTACCTGCTCTCAGGAAGCTGGTTAAGCTTGAGATTGATGAGTTCAACCTGACCATCAAAGGGTATACTCAAGTGATGCTGAGGAATTTGTTGATCTTTGCCTATATCCTGACAATGGGTTTGTGTGGGGAGCCATTCGGAGGTTAACATCTTCGTGGCATTATATATCTCGGATTCGTTTTAGGAACTGATTTAACGATATTTTGATGGCACTTTGATTGTCACAAAACAACACAGTCTTGAGGAATCTTTTCCCAATTTTGATAAGAATCTCATCCATGTAAGTTCTGATGTAACTGTTGAAATGAAATGGGGATCTTCGAAACACGAGCTTAGATTCACAAGGGCAAGTGTCAAGAATGACACTAAAGCATAACCCTTAAAAAGGGTATAACTGGAAACAAAATAAAAATAAAAATGTATTCTTTATTGATATGAAAAACCAATTGCTTAAGAAGCATTGGAATGAAATACAAGAGGGGCTGCACCTCTTTATATAAACAGCTGAAAGAGGACTCAATAGAGCTGCTGGACACATCCAACAGCTCTATTTAGAGTTATTGGAATAGAGCTGTTGGAATGTGTCAGTCCAACAGCTGCATTGATAGTCAAGTCTAGACAGGACTTGACTAGCAAAGTTCAAACTGAACTAGATGACATAAAGACAAAAAATAAAAATAAAGGAAAAAAATTACAGAAAAGAAAGAAATGAAAAATGTATTTATATATATATATATATATATATATATTTCAGTTTTCAGTTTTCCTAAACTGCCATCTTGATTCCTGTCTACTTCAACGCCCAGAAAATATTTCAGTTTTCCTAAATCCTTCGTTTGAAACTTCTTAGCAATTAAACATTTAGTTTCTTCAATATGCTGTTCATAATTCCTTGTTACTATAATATCATCAACATATATAAGAAATAATGTCATCATATTCTTTTCTTTGAAAATAAATGAGTGATCAAGAGACGACCTTCAAAAACCATATATTGCCCTTTTTAGCCTACAAACATATGCATTTGGGTCATCAAACGCTGTAACTTGAAAGCTAATCCGTATACACTTCTTCCTTCACATCTCCATGCAAAAACACATTTTTGGCATCAAGTTGATTCAATGGCCAAACATATTCAACTGCAAGGGACAACATAAGCTTGATAGTGTATACATTGTAACTACAAGAATTAATGTTTTATCATAATCCAGTCCATACTCTTAGGTCTATTCCTTTGCTACAAGTCTAGCTTTGTATCACTCTATTGACCCATTTGGCTTGTATTTTTATCTTATACACCCACTTTGACCCCACAACATTCTTGTCTTTAGGTCCTGGTACTATTTTCCATATCTAACATCCATGCAAGGCCTTCATTTCTTCATTCGTAACTTTCACCCACCTTTTATTTCTGACTGCTTGGGCATATGATTTTGTTTCATCATGCTTGCTTATCTGAACTAGAAACATCTAATGATCTATAGAAAAGTTCTCATAACTTACCCATCTATTTATAAGATGTCGGGCCTTGCTTGATCTTCTTAACTCATGTATCTGATCATGGACTTGATGTGCATTCTCATTAATAGATCCTGCATCTTGTGCTCTCGCCCTTCTGTTGTATACCATACCTTCCTTATATCTCTGAAAATCGGTAGCAGACTGGTCATTCTCAGGATCAACTGTCTGGACATGATCTCCTGGTTGATTCTCACTTGATTCATTACGATGAGGCCATACATTCTCTGGTAACTCAAACAATTGTGCATTCAACCATGGCTGATATACTTCTATTTTCAGGTGTGCCTCTTCAATTGCAGCCTGATTGTTCATGTTTCCAGGACACATTTTTGAACAACATTTCATCAAAAACAATATTTTGAGATATCCAAATGCATTTACATGATGGATCGTACCAGCAATATCCCTTGTAATCTTCTGCATACCCCACAAATCTACATACATGAGCTCTGTTATCAAACATAGTCCTCGTTGCCTTGTCTATATGAACATAACATGTGCATCCCCAATCCTTTAACTCACCATAAGCTGGATGTCTCCCATATAGCATGAAATAGGGTGACTTATTTTCCAGCTTTCTCATGGGGAGCTTGTTTATCACAAACACAACAGAGTGAAAGCTTCCATCCATAAATGCAAAGGCATATTACTTCAATGAATCATTGCCAGTCCATTTCTTTCAGCAATGCCATTTTGTTGAGTTGTATCAACAACAACAAACAACAACAACTACGCCTTCATCCCAAAACAATTGGGGTCGGCGATACGAACCAAAAAAGAAAATCATTCTGGGTCTTCCACATGAATCCTTCTCCTCCAATCATTTCTATCCATTGCCATGTCCTCGGTGAGGTTCAAAGCATTCATATCCTTTCCTATCATCTCCATCCATGTCTTCCTAGGCCTACCCCGACCTCTTTTAACTAATATATTTTCCCATTTCTCCATCCTTCTAACTGGAGCATCATTAGGCCTTCGCCGAATATGTCCAAACCACCGTAAACGATTCTCTCTCATCTTATTTTCAATGGGTGCAACACCTACCTTCTTACGTATCTCCTCGTTCTGAATCTTATCTTTTATTGTATTTCCACACATCCATCTAAGCATACGCATCTCAGCTACACTCATTTTTTGAATATGATGTCTCTTGGCAGCCCAACATTCCGTACCACATAGTAAAGCAGACCTAATAGTTGTCCTATAAAACTTTTCCTTCAACCGCAGTGGCATTCTACGATCGCACAACCGCAATGACATTTTGTTGAGTTGTATATGAGCATGAAATTCTATGATTAATTATGTTATCATTCAGATATGCAATGAATTCATTTGAATTGAACTCTCCACCTCCATCACAATGAAAATTAATGATGGGTAGATTGAACTATTTTTTGACAAATAGATGAAATTTACAGAAGATATTGAAAACTTCATATTTACATTTCATGAAATAGATCCATGTGAAATGTGAATGATCATTAATAAATATGACATAACACTTGTTGCTAGACAATGAATCTTTGGGTGCAAGCCCCCAAACATATGAATGTACAATTTCAAAAGGCTTGAAAGCTTTATTATAAGATGGTAAAAAAAGTAATACATGACTTTTCGATACTTGACAACTAGGACATAAGAGACCTTGAAAAAAAGTATCAATACTAGACCTAGGGATTAAATTATCAGAGACAAGACACTCTACAAACAGTCTACCACAAGGAGCTAAACGATTGTCATATTTCAGGCTTATTGGACTCATCAACAACATAAACATAAACATAAACAAAAGAGGACGATGACAAAGGTAACAATTTCAGCTTGTGAGGACTTATACCAACGACTTCAACGGCTTGATATGACTCTCGTTGAAGACATACATATTTTCACACCTTTTTCCTTCAGCGAACGTCTTCCTCATGAGAAGATCCTTCATATAAACAAAATCATGTGTAAATATGACACTCTCATCAACAAGCTTAGAAACAGGAATCAAGTTCTTTTTTATATTGAGAACATATAAAGTATTATAGGAATAGAAATATGACCAACATGGGAGATGGCTGTTGAGTTCCATCACCCGTAATAACATTGCTATTTTTATGATAAAGAATCAATTAAGAAAACTTACCCACATCACCACTAATGTGATTGGCTGCTTCAGAGTTTGTCTTTGCTCATTTTGCTTCAGACTTGCAAGTACAACACATATTCAGAGTTTATGTCTTTGCTCATTTTGCTTCAGACTTGCAAGTACAACAAATAAGAGATTCTTGTCCAACGTGACATCATTTGAACTCTTTACCTCACTCGGCTGCCCTTTCTGTTGTTCCTGGTTATTATTATCTCTCTTGGTTTGCACTAATGTTGTGAAAAGTGTGTCTCGAGGCGCAAAGGCACGGCTCGAGGCAAGGTGAGGCTTTTGGTGCCTAGAGGTGCGCTAATGAAGTGCAAGGCACCATGAGGTGTGCTCCTCACGGGCCTCGAGGCATACGCCTCAAAGCTGAGGAGCACACCTCATTCTTCCCCTCTTTTTAAAAGAAAAAAGAGGGAGGCTCGATAGGGCACTCACCTCTCTTTCGTAAGAAGAAGAAGAAGAAGAAGAAGAAGAAGAAGAAGAAGAAGAAGAAGAAGAAGAAGAAGAAGAAGAATCTCTCTATCTCTCTCTCCTTCGTCTCTTCTTCTTCTTCTTCTTCTTCTGTTCTATTTCTCCTCCTCCTTCCTCTGCTGATTTTCTTCTTCTTATGTCCTTATGTCCTTCCTCTCCTCCTCCTCCTTCTGTTCTTCTTCCTTTTGTCGATCTTCTTCTTCTTCCCTCATCGATCTTCTTCTTCTTCCCCTTCTTCTTGTTCTTTTGATATTCTTCTTGAAAAAAATTACTTTTTTCTATACAGTTCATTACTAGATTACTTTTTCTATTAAAAAATTAACCAATTGATTAATTAACTAATCATTTTTAAATATTTTTTGTGAAGCTTATGCCTTATGCCTCGCTTCATGAGCGAGTCTTACTCCCCGCTACGCCTCAATGCTATTAACAACATTGGTTTGTACCATATTCACCTCTGAATTATATCTGGGATCATCTTTATACCAACAATTTGCCTTTATATGACCAGACTTTATACATACATAGCATGTAGGTGTAAAATTGTCTATGAAGAGACAATACGCATATAAGCATAAATACTTTATAAAAGAAGTGTACGAAGACACTCTCACAATACTTGAACAAAATACGCAAAAAGCGTAAAAGTGGTAAACATGCAACAATGCATGTATTTCATAAAAGGAACAAATGCTTGAGACTCTCAACCTTAGGAAATACAAGAGGGGAACACCCCTATATATACATTCTCAAAGGGACCACCTTGGGGGCTGCCAAAGGAGACGTTGGAGAGCCCCCAACGGTCACATTTGTGACCGTTGGGGGCTCCCAACGTCTCTATTGGGAGGCCCCCAATATGGTACGAAAAACAAAAAATAAAAAAACTGAAAATAAAAAATAAAAGAAATATTACAATGCATATTCCAATTGGAATATGCGTAAAATGACAAATTACAAGAATACCCTTGTGGGTATTTTAGGAAGAGAAAATATATATATTTATATATATATATATAAATATACGTATCTTTATATATATATATATATATATATATATATATATATATATATATATATATATATATATATATATATGTGTGTGTGTGTGTGTGTGTGTACATTTTAACACCCCCCTCAAACTTACGGTGAGATAACCGCAAGTTTGTCTAGAAGGAAATGGAATATGGGCGAACATAGTGCTTTTGTGAAGAAGTCTGCAAGTTGATATTCAGACGTCACGTACGGTAGATCAATGACCTTCTTCAAATATTCTTCTCTGACATAATGGCAATCCATCTCTATATGCTTTGTTCGTTCGTGAAAGGTGTGATTCTTGGCAATATAAATTGCACTTTTATTGTCACAACATAGCTTTGTTGGTTCTCTGATAAATACTCCCATATCTTCCAAAAGGCGTCGAATTCATACAATTTCCATGGTGGTAGATGCCATGGCTCTATATTTTGCTTCAGTGGATGACAGAGAGACCTTCCGTTGCTTTTTGCATCGCCATGAGATTAAGGACTCACCTAAGAAAACACAAAAGCCAATGGTGGAGTGACGATTACTAGGGTCACCTCCCCAATCTTAGTCAGTATAAGCAAGTAACTTTAATTAAGAAGAAGAAGATAGGAATACTCCCTTATTCATTGTTCCTTTCAAATATCTGATGATGCGAAGGACAACACTCATATGAACGGTTGTAGGCGCGTGCTGAAACTGACTGGCGATGTAAATCAGGTCGAGTAATGCTAAGGTACATTAAAGAGCCTACCAACTGCCTGTAAGGAGTAGGATCGGTTAGAGGAACACCATCGTCAATCTTCATTTTTGCTCCCACAACTTCAGGAGTTTCGCACACTTTGTCATCAGAAATTCCTGATCTGTCAATAATCTCACAAGCAAGTTTAGACTGGGATGAAAAAATAACCACGTTGCGAATAGGCAACCTCAATTCCAAGAAAATATGTCAGAAAACCCAAGTCTGACATCTCAAATTTTGAAGTCAAGACGGACTTAATACCCTTGACTCCTTGAACATCATCATCTGTAATTAACATGTCATCAACATAGAGTAATAGTATCACAATCCCTGCATTAGATTTTCTAGTAAATAGAGCAGTGTCAGTATAACATGAGGAAAAACCATTTTCCAGCATTACATTGGTAAACCTGTCATACCAGGCTTTGAAGGCCTCTTTCAAACCATAGAGGGTCTTTCGTAGACGAAGAACTTTACCTTTAGGAATCTTCATGCCTGGTGGAGCATCCATATACGCTTCTTCATTAAGATCACCATTCAAAAAAGCATTTTTTACATCCATTTGAAAAATGTTCCAATTTTTAATAGATGCAATAGTAATAAGACATCTAACTGTAACCATTCGGGCTACAGGAGCAAAAGTTTCTCCATAATCAATTCCATACTCTTGCCCATACCCTTTTGCAACTAAGCGAGCTTTATACCTTTCCAAAGATCCGTCACTCTTAGTTTTAACCTTAAAAACCCATCGACAACCTATAGTTTTCTTTCCTATGGGTAGAGTTTGAAAATCCCAAGTTTCAGCCTTTTTAAGGGCATTAAGTTCATTTTGCATAGCTTCTTGCCATTCTATAGATTTTTTAGCTTCTTCAAAATTCCTTGGTTCAAAATAAGAGTGAATGACATTAAGACAAGCCCTATATCGGGGTGAGAAAGAATCAAAAGCAACAAAACGAGTTGGAGGTCGCCTATTTCTTTCAGATCTTCGGTGATCGAGAGTAGGAACAAGCTCACTATATTGGTCAATAGCACTTCTAAAGGTGTCTTGGTTTCTACGAGAGTAGGTTATTGGATCACTTGAAATTCTACTTTCCTGTTCATTGAGTGAGTTATGTTCACCAACGTTACCATCATTTTCCTCATCATGGTTAGATGATACATCATCATCACTAGATATATCATTATTACTAGACAATAAGTCAAATAGGAAGAAATAATCAAAATTTTCCTTTTGAGAAACATTTTTTTCAAAGCCACTTTAATTTTCTAAAAAGGTTACATTTCTAGAGACATATAACTTATCATCTCGAAGATCATAACAACGAAACCCTTTTTGAGTTTCGGAATATCCAAGAAAGGCGCAAGGGATAGCCTTGGGAGAGAGTTTGTCATTCTTATCCGTAAGTATAAAACACTTACACCCAAAAACTCGTAACCTGCTATAACCAGGTTCAAGCTTATACAAAATCTCAAAAGGGGATATTTTTCCTAATATCCTAGATGGTAAGCGATTTATCAGATAAACAGAAGCAATGGCTGCTTCTTCCCAAAAGTTTTTAGGAATGTTTTGAGCAATAAGAAGGGTCCTAGTGGTCTCAATGATGTGCCTATGTTTTCTTCCGGCCAACCCATTCTCTTGAGGAGTTTTAGGACAAGACCTTTGGTGGACAATTCCATGATCCTCAAGGTATACTTTAAATTGATTGGTGAGATATTTCCCTCCAGAATCACTTCTAAATATCTTTATATTACTGTTGAATTGATTCTTGATCATTGAATTGAAGGTTTTAAAACACGAAAAAACTTCATGTTTGAACTTAAGAAAATAGATCCACGAATATCTGGAAAAATCATCCACAAAAATGACATAATAAGAAAAACCTCCTTTTGAAGTAACAGGTGCGGGTCCCCAAACATCCGAATGAACAATTTCGAAAGTTTTAGAAGAGAACATAGTTCTTTGCTCAAAGGTAAACTTTGCATTTTTTCGAGAATACAATCATTATAAGAAAATGAACTTTTACATAGGTTTTTTGCAAAATGTAAATAAGACAACTTGGTGATATTAGGATGACCAAGTATTTTGTGCCACACATTTATGTCTTTGTTTTGGGCCACATTACAAAAAAGATTTTGGAACTTGAAGAGATTCCATATAGTATAAGTCTCCTTTTCTAAAGCCTTCCCCAATCAATTTCCCGGACCGACGATCCTGTATTAAACATTTATCACAAGAGAATTTAATATCGCAACCATGGTCCGAGAGTTGAGAAACAGAGAAGGTTTAAGTTTAGTTTATGTATAAATCTAATTTTTGGAATAAAAAAATCTTGAGTTTCAAAATTATCTATTCCTTTAATTTCAAGAGAGGTTCCATCCGCAGTGGAAACAAAGGAGGGAGACATATTTTTTGAGTAGTCGGAAAGTGAAAACATGTTTGGGGACATATGAAAAGATGCACTGGAGTCCAAAAGCCAAGAGACTTACCTGAAAAAGATGAGGTAGTCACGGCGGCACCAGAGGTAGCTCCCTTGAGGAGAGGTTGAAGGGCTTCCACTATTTGATTTATAGAGAGTGACCCACTTGATGATGCCTCCTCTTTTTGTGGTACACCAGTGGTAGCCATTGCGAGAAGCTTTTTTCATTTGGGACATATGGGTTTGATATGTCTGGGTTCTTTACAAAAATGATAAATAATTTTGCTATAGTCCCCTTTTCCTCTTTGCCCATCATTTTCACCTTGATTTTGTGGTTTAAAATGAGGGGGACGATACGTTTTTACATTGTTCCCGGGTCTTGATACGGTATTGACCTCATTGCTTTCTTCATAATTACAAGGAACCATAAGAACACTTGATCCTTGTTTACATAAACTCATACGAGTCTCCTCACCACCTATGTCACATGGGTGCGGGTGCGGGTGCGGGTGCGGGGATTCGGCAATTCCAAAAAACCCTGGTGCGGGGGTGCGGCAGGGGCAAAAATGTAATATATATATATATATATATATATATATATATATATATATAAAGGGGGTCGGGGGTTCCCTTTTTGCTGTCAGCAGCTGACAGACAACTGCTATCTGTCAGCAGAATTTTTTTTAAAAAAAAATTCGCAGTTGACAGACAGCTGCTGTTTGTCAGCAGAATTTAAAAAAAAAAAAAATCGCAGCCCTGACAGACAACAGCTGTCTGTTAGCTGCTGACAGCAGTTGTCTGTCAGCTGTAAATTTTTTTTTAAAAAAATTCGCAGCCCATGGACCTAAATGATCCTGGGTGCGGTCAACGCACCCAGGATCGGGTTGACCGCACCCGGTGCCGCACCCGCACCCGCGTCGAGTCGCGTCGACGTGGCACCCTGCTAGCCGAGTCCCTGTGACATAGCTCACCACTTAATTTGGTGAGTACATCTTCAAGAGAGGGAGGAGTAAATGAAAATAGAAGAAAAGACCTTATTTGCTCAAATTCGTGCCTTAGCCCATTCAAAAAGTTGAAGAACCAATCTTCTTCAAGTTGCTTGTGACGGAGTTCAATTGTCTCTCCACTCCATTTTGGTTCAAGCATGGCAAGCTCATCCCAAATGGAGGAAAGATCGGCAAAATACTCCCTAATAGTCATTTCACCTTGAGTAAGAGAGAGAGCCTTCCTTTGAAGATAATACTTATGAGATAGATCCCTCGATGTATACATCTTCTCAAGATAATGCCAAGCTTCCGATGCCTTTTTGAACTTGATAATGTTGGCATTAATCTTAGTTTCAACGGATGAAAAGAACCAAGAAAGAATCTTGAAATTCTTCATTTCCCATTCATCGTGCTTGTTAGAATACTCTTCAAGAGCTTTAACCCTTTCTTCCCCTTCAAGAATCTTTATTTCATTTCCGTTTACCACAGTTATTTTGCGTTCCGGTTCCGGAATTGTGCCTTGCACATAACCCCATAGCCTCTTTCCTTTTATGTGAGCCTCCATGTTTTCGGCCCAAATATGATAGTTAGACCCATTTAATTTGAAGCCAAGAGCAAAATGAGACTCTTTTTCTCCCATTTTGAAGTAAAGAGAAAGAGAGAAATGGCGTACCAACACAATATTTCGAATGCTAGCTTGCGTAAGATTCTTCTAAAAAATTTGAGAAGCAAGATCCACCAGTTCAACCTCCAAAGATCCGAAGGCACACTTTTCGAGACACTTGAAAAGAAGAGAATCCCACAATCCTCTATCACCAACCAAGCTCTGATACCATGTAAAATTGTCTATGAAGAGACAATACGCATATAAGCATAAATACTTTATAAAAGAAGTGTACGAAGACACTCTCACAATACTTGAACAAAATACGCAAAAAGCGTAAAAGTGGTAAACATGCAACAATGCATGTATTTCATAAAAGGAACAAATGCTTGAGACTCTCAAGCTTAGGAAATACAAGAGGGGAACACCCCTATATATACATTCTCAAAGGGACCACCTTGGGGGCTCCCAAAGGAGACGTTGGAGAGCCCCCAACGGTCACATTTGTGACCGTTGGGGGCTCCCAACGTCTCTATTGGGAGGCCCCCAATATGGTACGAAAAAAAAAAAATAAAAAAACTGAAAATAAAAAATAAAAGAAATATAACAATGCATATTCCAATTGGAATATGCGTAAAATGACAAATTACAAGAATACCCTTGAGGGTATTTTAGGAAGAGAAAATATATATTTTTATATATATATATATATATATTTAAATAGAGATACGTATACATATATATATGTATACATATCTTTATATATATATAAATATATATATGTACATTTGAGGATTACATTTTAACAGTAGGGACTCCCTGTCCTCGTTGATTATTTGCAAATGGGTAGGGAGTGTTACTCTACCCCCACCATTGTTTCTGCCATGACCTTTGCCTCCTCAATAGCCACTACCTCTTCCATGAGATGGTCCATTGAAGAGCACGTCCTGAGAATCTCCCTGACTTTTATTCATCTGATCAGATAAACCCTTTAGGGACATCTCATAATCTAGAAATTTTGGCCTCAAGTTTTAAAATGTGGGAAGAGCAGGGAGACATGACAAGGAGGTTGATTGAATATGGTATTCAGAACCCAGACTGTTAAGCATCTGCTGCACCTTGTCTTTATCTGAAACCTCACATCCAATTAATGCCAGCTGATCAGTAATGCTCTTCACTTTATTCAGGTACTCCATAATGCTGGAGTTAGTCTTTTTTCAGGTTCAGAAATTCCTTCTTCAAGAACATAACCGTGGATTCAAATACTTGAGAATATGTCTGAGCAAGATGCATCCAAAGTTGCATGACTGTGCAGTCATCTGGGATACCTATCAATACCTCTTGTGAAAGGGTTAATGTGATATACACAACTAGAGCTTGATCTCTCTTCATCCAACTAATAAAATCTGGATTCCTGATCTGACTGGAAGATGCAAACTGCCCTATCTCATCCTTCTCTTCCTGCATAATAAATTCTGTCGGGATCGTGATGGACCCATCCAGGTGCCCTGACAGATCCTGACTCCTTATAAAAGGGGTAATTTGCCTTTTCCAGATTAAAAAGTTGGAATTGTTTAACTTTTCGGAAACAAGCTGGGGTAAGAAGTTGGAACAAAGATTTGGAGAAGGGGAATAAAAATTAAAATCCATAGGGGAAAGAAAAAAGTAATGCTCAACGTGATCTGCTCTGCAGTTTTTTTTTTGCAGGAGCCTTTCAAATAACTGATCACGAGCAGTCAGACCTCAATAGCACGTTGATTAGGCAAAACAAGAACCGAACCCAATATGATTTTCAGGTTTGATGATTTTTAGATTGTACCTGCATTAATCAGATCAAAATTTATCTATATCTGATTTAACGATTTTCAGATTAAATAACACAGATAGATACCAGTTTTTTTTAGACAGGGGACATGAATATGACTGAAAATATGCAGCCAAATCTCACGAGAAATACAAGGTTTTAATCAAGATTTAATGGTCTATATATATATGGATCTGATATATGATAATCATAACTATATAATAGAACAGGCCAGAGGAAAAAGAATGTGAGAAAAGAGAAAAAATGACAATCTTGATTTGAAAAGATAGCAAGAAAAGAGAAAAGAAAGGTAAATCGTCAATCTTGATTGAAAAGAAATAAAGGGGAGAGAGAAAGAACATATCTGAAATCAATAAAGACAAAAAGAAGATTTGGGGAAACAGGAAGCAAGAAGAAGAGAAAAGGAGTAGGAAGATTGAAAAAGGCAAAACAAGATCCGTTAAAGCATACCTTGGGTGCACCCTATCGATTGATTAGCTTTGATACCATGAAAATTCTGGTACCCAATATTAAACAGAGCCTCCACACAGAGAAGAAAGAAAGAGAATAGAGGTTTTAGGGCAGATTTTTCTGATCTCATGTTTCCCAATGTGGGAACGTGCTATGGGACTCCTTTTATAATAATCATGATGGCAGATTATAATAATGCCTTTTTAATACAAGACACAACATATACATTAATTAAGGGCAAAACATACCAAACACATAATGCAGTTACACATATGTATGACTCAGGTCTGACGTGATCTGGATCTGGGTCTGACTTGACCCAAGTCAGGCGTGATCTGGGTCTGGATCTGACGTGATTTGGATCTGGACACTATTCAGTATCTTCCTCTCTGTGCATCTTTTCCCCTATCTTAATTTGATTGCAGGTGTACTGGTTTAGAATTTTGATGCCTCATTCAGTTAATAAGACACATCTAAATCTTTTCCTCTTACATGGTAATAGAGCAAGGGTTGCTAGGTTCTTGTAGATTAGTTTGTAATTCATGCCTCATCTGTTTGTAATGTTGTTTGTGTTTTCTCCATTTCAGCCAGATTTTAATTGCTGGCCACCATTTTTGTGTGTGGGCTATGTGGGTGGTTGGGTGGTGTGTGTGTGTACGCATGTCATTTATCTTTTTGTCATCATGGCTGTATGCTTGTTGATGCCAACAACCATATGAACATTAGGGAGCTGGTAATTGAGATGGGATTTGAGGATTTGGGTTGGAGTTTGGTCAAACTACTATGATGTTGGTTGTTTGGGAGAATGACATTAGGAGGTAGTTTTTGAAAATGAAAAAGGAGCTGAGACATCCAGTCATTTATATTTGCACTCAAAACTGGAATTACCTCCTCCTAGAGGTGGTAGCTGCCAATTCCAGGAGTTTGATGTCTTTCACTTTTCCAAGTCCATAACTCTGATTCCCAGCTCCCAAACAGAGCCTAAAAAAGAAAGGTGGCAATTCATATGAGATCATCTTTAGTTTGTCTCCTTCCAATCTGTTATTTTTTTAAGTGAATTTCTGCATTGGTATTAGTTTTTCTATTTAAACTTCTGCTTGTTCCCGTTTTTTTGGGGACAAAATCTCATTTCTTAGGGCATTATTAAGATTTGCATTGTAGTGAGTTCTTGATCAGTCTTCTGTTGATTCATAGCACTTTGAGGTTCTTTTCCTCTATTTGTAAAATTTTACGATTTTTACCTTTTTTTGTCAATTTCTTTAGTGTTTGCCATATTGGCCAATTTCCCCTTTTTGTTTTATTACAATCATATGCCATGTGTCTCTTTGCTTCCTATAATACAGTTAGGTCCTCTCTCTCTCTCTCTATATATATATATTTATATGCAGTACTTAGGTTTCCATTTTTTGGTATCTTGACTGGTCTGGTTTTGGTTTTGGTTTTGGTTTTGTGAACTTCATATTTCAGTTTAATAAACAGTTTTAGTATGCATTATTTGCTAGTTTTATTTGTTTCAACTTTTTTTTTGCTCCTATGCTTTGTGATACTTTCTGTCCAATAAGGAGTTCTTGTTGAGTTATTTCAAGTTTTTTTTCCCTGGGTGAGGAGGCTATACTGGACTTTAATGGCAGTTGACCTGATTGTCGACTCTCTGTGTGAGTCTTTCTGGTTCCATTGCTACTCTTTTCCCTTTTTCTTTTTCCATGTTTCAGTTTGTTTTGTCTTGGATATCCTGTGGTTTTTTATGGTTAGAAGAGATTAGTGCTTGATGGGTAAAATAGAAATTGATGGTTCTGTATTGAGAACAGTCACCGTGGTTGACCATTGCTGACGGCAGGTTGCCAAGTGCCTGAAGACCATGAAAGGTACGCTAAGGATCAGTTGAACTGAAAAGACCTTGATTTGCTCGGAAGACTGGGGCTTGAAGTAAAGAGTCTGGTAAATATAGAATAGAACATAAATGGAAGGAAAAAGGGAAATATGAAGTTAGTGTTACCAATGAAGGAAGAAACATAAAGGACTTGAGAATGTTAAGAGAAATGAGAGAGAGGGTTTAATAAGTGAAGTGAAAAGATTTGGAATGGGAAATAAAAATGGTTGTACTTGCTTGAGTCAAGAAAGGGCTTAGGAGGTCTCAGTGTGGATCAAATGGCTCCAGTGCCATGAAGAAATGGTAATACATGCAGTTCAAATTACTATGGGCCAGATATTATAAGGACATTCTCCTTTTGTCGTAACTTTAACATGATTGGTTTTGTTCAAGTCATTCATCATACCTAGAAGGTTGGGAGTTGTGTAACAGATGTATCAAGCTTTTCCGAGGAAGTGCTGAAATTATGGTGTGCTTCTATCCATTATCCTTCTTCTGGTAATTCTTTGAGCTTCTGTGGCTGTGGAATGGTGAGGGGAATACTCGTAACTGCTGGAACTGGAAGCTTACAATAAGTAAATGGATCTACAGAAATGGTGTCTGTGCTGTTTCTGGCTCCTGTCAGTGGATGACTGGATTCACAATTTAAGATGGGGCAATAATGTGATACTTAATGGCATCACTGATCACTAAATGTTTATACATGCACTCAAAAGGGAAAAAACAGCTTATATAAAGCAAAAATGGTGAGTGCATAGAACACATATTCAGGTTGCTGCATGCTTAATGCCCCGATCCAACTCAAATCCTAATTCTTCTATAACTCTGGCTTGAAGGTCTGAGTGAAAGTTGTATAATTCAATGAACTCGTTTTGGATTATTTAATTTTCAAAAACTTGTCGATTCCTTTTCTGCCAAACATACTACCAGGCCAATGATGGCCATCCTCCTTCAAACAGTTACCAAATTTCCCCCCATCGCTAGCATTTTTTCCCCTTTAACATTATCCACGATCCCAGAATCACTTTACAAACATATTCAATGCTCTCTGGCACACCTCCCCATTATGCCCATGCGAGTGGATTTTTTGTCCTTATTACATTCCAATAAATATGAAGGATATTTAAAAAAAAAACTGCCAATTTTCAGCTCGATTTTGATAAAAGGGGAAGGCATGGAAAATATGGCACTCCACATTACTGCTGAATATACAATAATACCATGATATTTTCCGATTTTATGGTGATGGTTTCCTAGGATTCTTTTTCCTACATGATGTCTTCCTTTTACATTTTTCTGAGATTTACTGGATAAAAATTTTTAAAAATATTTTATGATATTCTTTTGCCTGGAAATTCCAAGAATTGTGTATATCCATAAACAATAGCATAGTTTATGTGAATGAAACTGGTGAAGCTGCTTCAGCTCGAACACTTCAGAAGCTAGGCAATACTTGTGTCCAATTACCCAATTGCTCAACTAGACCGTGTGATAGGTGTATGAAGTGTCCTACTGCAGGTAATGAGCAAAATCGATGATTTATAGAGAACAGATGGGGAGGTATGAGTGGCTGAAAATTCCTTAAGATAGCTGGTTGCGGTTGAATAAGTTTCAATTAGAACTAGGATTACTAAATCGATGGTGCCATAACTGGCCGAAGCCAACATAAAACTATCCCTGGTTGGCAGAGGAGTACTTGTGAAGATGGCAGACCCAGAAACTGGGTCACGATCAATATAGCACCTCTCTTCCCATAATGGGACGTCCAAACCAAAGCTGTGGTTTCTCCCCCATTATCAAAGAAAAGTGGATGGTGCCATAACTTTTAATCAGTTGAGCATCTATGTAATAAGAACTCTTCTAACAGGGCACCACACTAAGGTGAAGTCAACCACACTAAGGTCCATTTCTGTCCAAAAGTAGATTAAGTTAATCCTAACCAAGTACAGTTTATATATATATATATAAATACATAAATGCACACACATACACGTAGTGTTAACTTAAAACTGTTAAAATTTTTATATATATGCTCTCCTCACCCAAGGTTTTTTAAAGTGCCCCATCCGCACCCTGTCAGCGACATAGGGCCTTGAGCGAATGCACACACATACACGTAGTGTTAACTTAAAACTGCTAACCCTGGTGGATCCAAAAGCTGGTGACTTTAAGTTCCTTTTGGGGGATAATTTGGCAAAAAGCATGTTTGACTGCAAAACAGTTTCGTCTAACATATTCAATCATCTAAGAAAAATGTGATGCTTGATATTTGGACTTTTAAATGGTAAGTTCTTATTTGGACACTTTTTATATGCATCTTCTGTTTGTTTGTTGCACTGCAAGTATGAGAATGTCTAGAGGATTTTTTTCCCTGACAACAGAAAGACGACGGACAATGTTTGGTTTTTGCAGGGTTCATGAGCAATATGCCAATATCTACAGTGTTAGAATGAGATGCTGAGTGTTTGTTGAACAAACCCATTCTATTTGTTAATGCAGGTGGCTGAACGTGCTTTATTCTTATGGAACAACGATCACATTGTTAATTTGATTAAACAAAGTAGAAAAGTTATTCTGCCCATTATCCTGCCATCTTTAGAGAAAAATACTAGGGGGCACTGGAATCAGGCAGTTCAAAGCCTGACACTAAATGTCAGGAAGATCTTCTTTGATCTGGATCCTGAGCTATTTGAGGAGATCTTGATCAAGTTCCAGGAAGATGAAGCAAAGGAAAAAGAGGTTCAAGATAAGCGTGAAGCCACATGGAAGCGGTTGGAGGAGGTTGCTGCATCCAAGGCAATCAGTAATGAAGCAGTGCTCGTCCCCCGCTTTCTGCCATTCCACACTGCTTCAATCAGCCAAGGGCCTGCTGGTGGGAGCTGAGCATTTTCAAAAGGTTTTATGGGTCTATCAGGGGACATCCTAGGGGGAGCCGCTGTGCTGCGTTTTTTGAGTTATCTGGTCTGAAGGATGAAACTGCACTGTACAGGGAGCAGATGTACTCGAGGATGCTTGGTTTCACTTCTGCCTGGTTGCTATTTTTATTTGTAATCTAAACTGAAGCCACTGTATATATTATATATGCATATGAAGGCTGCCATTTGATCATCTCTTTTCATGTTGACACTAGCTGCAAGATGGCAATGGAGGAAACTTGATCGAAGTTTCAAGCTGTTGGAGGGCTGCTACATGGAAGTTACTGGGTTGGTTGGTTCATTGGTTGTGGTTCCCTGTTGTTGACATTTTAAAGGATGTCTTGGTAGGCCAAAGCCACTGGTTTTGCCTCTACCATCTTGGTAGTTAATTTATTTTCTTGATTATCATAATCAAAGTATTTGCTCTCTTTCCCCTTCCTAAATATTTTGAAATGCTTTATTTGCTAAAAGCTTGTCTCTCTCTCTCTCTCTCTCTCTCTCTATCTCTCAACCTTGCCTAAGATCATCCAGAATGCAGACAATAGATTATCATGAGATGTTCAGAGTATTCCACTTCAAAAGTTGCCTGAAGTTCTATGGTTGGCTGGCTGCTATCTCCGCCAATCAAGTCAAATGGATGTCAGGTATCAAAGCCTGATTGGTCTTTCGGAGATTGGTAGTTGGCCTTTGGGTGCCACCTTGTGCAAAAATGAGTTGAGTTGAGCATTGCATTGCTTCCTGAATGCAATATCCAGGCTAGTGGGTGCATTTGAATACCTAGGGAACATCAAATTTCATGCTCAAGTATCTTGGATGAGCTAAATAAATCTTGAAAACCTGTTTTGGGATTATGATTCTACCTGTATTTTCAGGCTTGATGAGAAAAAGACAGACTTTCAGAATGTTGAAGACCATTTCTTCATCATAATTTCAGGCAAGATTTAAAAGGGAAAATGCATACAAACTGAAGGTCTTGAAGCAAAAACACGTGCCTGGAGGGGTTCTGATGCGTAGTGCCTTGAGATGTACCCATATATGACCTTTAAAAGGGGACCATTTTTTGAAGTTTGTCTAAAATAAAAAGCAAAAATAAACATTAAATTTAAGTAATTAAAGCCAAATAAATGATATTTTTTATTATTAATCATAAAAGAAAATTGACCTTTAAGCCGCCTAAAAAAATGGCTCATTGGAATCACAATCAAAGTGGGTTGTTCTTAGGGTGTGTTTGAATACGATGGAAATTGCAAGAAAGAGAATTCTTGATTCTCACACGTGTTTGACGCGTAGGATTCTTTTAAGCTTGGTTTTCTGCATGCCCATGACGCTCAAGCGGCTAAGCTAGAATACAGCAACGGTGCACCTTCAGATATCCTCTAGTCTTTCTGCTGAAGCCTGAGACAAGATCAGGTCGAAGGCACCTCCGGCGGTAGTCAGAGGTGCCTTGGATGCCATTCATCCATGTGATGAACGGAAACCCAGACGCTGGTTGGATAGTTTACCTCTCAGATGGATCCCACAAATATTTTCAGAGCCATTCATCTTGTAAACCCCAAGGAGTTTCTACCAATCGATAAAGGGCAGCTAAATCACAAAAATGGACGGCTAAAAACCAAGAAAAAATGGTAGTTATTGGGTTGCCGTTCCAAGGCACCTCTGATGGTACTACTTTGGACCTGATATGGTCTTCTGAAGCCTTAGTACACATGCCCACATATTAATGTTGGGCCTTCGTGTCCCCTGACCTAATCAAATGTATAGGCCCACAGGTTCTAGAGGGACATACAAGATCATAATCAGTGTAGCCCTTAATGAGACAGAGAAAATACCAGATGCCACTGACCAATCTAATGGCAAGCATGGCTCGTATGATGGTAGGCAACAGTGTGCACTACTTGGAACACTAACTACTCGATAATACATCACAAAGTTGACACTTCAACTCAACCTCGTGTCGCTAATCCTTGTATAACATTCCTAATGGAAAAAATAACGTCTTTGTCTTTTACGCCCTGTCCTTTTGCGTAGCCACCCCCCCCCACAAAAAAAAAAAAATTTGATAAGCTCAGAAACAGTCTTTGGACCTGTCACAAGCACACACAACAGTTGAGATCCCTAGGGGACACGTCGCTACACAAAAGCAGATATACCATGTGTCAAGCAAGCACACTTGTCTGATAGCATTATACCTTTATCTTTTTTCTTTTTGTTTATTATTCAAAATATAATTCATATATATTTAAAGTACTAAAATATCTATTTGTCTAAGAATATTTACAAAAAATGGTTTTTTTCCCCGGCTCACCGATCAATGGTGGATATAGGAGGTGACTTCAACTCCATCTTGCGCATGAATGAGTCCAACAAGTCATAGCCGTACACGCGGAATATGCGTAAGTTGGGGGAGGGCGGTGTATGTTCTCTCCCGATGATGCACTGAATTCCACATCTCGTGTTCGGGGGTCCGGATGAGCGCCACATATGTCAGCACATGGGGCTCATATTCCTATGTATGTCGACATCACTTAGCATCGGAGTCTGGTGCGGTTGCAATGACTTAAGTACCCTTTCTTGCTATTCTTGTCATAAAACGATGGTTTGAGAAAATGACAAAAATGTCCTCCATTCAAAAAAAGACAAACAAACGGTTCAAAAAAAGGACAAATATGTCCTCCATCTAGAAAGTCGAGGATGATGTTGACTCTTCAAAGTCTAAATAACGAAATGAACCTGAGCCGGCGATCCGATGGTGATTCGGCGAAACAAACCTGAGCCATAAAAAATGTTTGTTTGAACTTTTCATCATCATCATCTTCTTCTTCTTTCTCCGTAAAACACTCTAAAACCCTCTCTCTCTCTCTCTCTCTCTACAAAAAGAAATCAAGGGAGGCAAAGAGCCGACGATCCGATGGTGATCGTCATCCTCTTTCTACTAGAAGTGGCCGGAATGCTGCTCTCGTCCAGCGAACAATCGACTGTGGCAGCTTCTCCTCCGCCTTTGAGGGATACCTACAACGGAATCTTCCTCCAATACACCTACAACGGAGTACAGCCTCTGGCTTCCCCATCATGAACCTCAAAACTGCCATCGGGATGGCTGGCGACTACAATCTGATCACGACGAAGATCGTGCTCAAGGGGGCGGTGTTCAACATCGCGATTTATGAAAATTGTGTCGCGCAAAAAAATAGCAAATCGAAAAATCGAGTAGCGATTTATGAAAATCACGTAGCAAAATAAATAAATAAATGGCAAATCACTATGTGATTTTCGTAAATCGCTATATCGAGTAGCGATTTACGAAAATCACGTAGCGAAAAAAATGGCAAATCACAAAATCGAGTAGCAATTTATGAAAATCGTGTGATCATGCATAATATTTGCATTTTATTAATCATTATTTATGCATGATCCGTGTTAAAATCGCTCTAAAAACCCATTTTTATTGTTAGTTCTGAGAAATCGCATTGAATAAAATCTTATAAGAAAATCGAGTTTTCAAAGCTTTCCCTACGGTTTTAGTATTTTTATTAGATTTAGATTTTCTTAATGGTAGTTTAGTTAGCTTAGGTTTGTATTAGCTAATTTGTAATTTTTAATTGGTTTAGTAAGTTTTCTTTTTAGACAATAAAATGGGTTTTACTAAAGTGGGTCTTTTTGAAAATTATTGAAAACTGTTGGACTTGTGTTGAAAATTTTGCTTTAACCTAATATTATATTATAAATAGTATACTAAAGCAAAGGAGAGACGTTTTTTCCTGGTGGATTGTACGCCTCTCTCTCTCTCTCTCTTTCTCTCTTGCTTCCTCTCCCTTTTCCTTTTCTTGTTCTTGCTGTATTCTCCAGCACCGGTTCTTCCATCTTCTTCATTGGGAAGGTGCAGCAACAACCAGGATTAATCAGTCTTTTCACAACCCGTCCATAGAATCACTCGGTGCGTGACCTTCTCCTTATTCCCATCTCTTTAATGTAGCTAGTTGCATATAATCACATTGGCATATCACATCTTAGTTCAGCAATACATATTTCTTTATTATCCGAAAGCAAAGAAAAAAAATACAGAAAAGAAAACAAAAGAAAAAAAATATTGTGTTTACAGATTAGCCATTTTATTTCCATTCAACGTTCTATTCTATTCTGCATGTTATTCCATTCAGTAGGTTTTGTGCTGGTTACATCCATCATTTTATATTTTTTTTCTGTGTGTTATTCATTCAAATCAGCGTCTTTTGTTATTTAGTATAGCATTTTTTATTTTTTAGTTGAGTATAGCATTGGTTCTTTAGCAACATAGCAACGTCTTGTTTTCTTTAGTTTTTTTGTTCAGCAAGTAGTCTAAGATGTCCTTAGTTTATATACTATCAAATTAGTGGGTATAGAATAGTCGGTTTTGGTTTGATGTGTCATTTAAGATTCTTTTCATAGGTGGGTGATTTTCCATTGCATTTTGGCTGCAGTGTTAGCTTAATCAATTAGGATAGTATTAATGCTAGTTAGGTAGATGAATCAGACGTGTTTATAATATAGATTTTTGTTCAGCGTGTTTTGTTTATCAGCCATAATGTTTGTGAGTCAAATGAAAACTCATGATTAATTGGTTCCAGCCTTTCTTTTTGGCTGTTTTAGTTTTAGCTTATTAACTTTTTTTTTTAAGTAGTTTACTACATTAGACGCTAGTTGTTTTGGGTATGTATTAACATTAGTTGATTTTTCTTATTTCACCTAAGATCAATTAATTAGGTAGCTAGTAGTATTATTCCATGTCTTACTATTTGTTAACACCGTACAACATATAGTATTGATTAGTTTCATTTAGTTGATTAGTGAGTTTCTTGATTTCTTGTATTAGGCATTAGTTTGTTACAATAATTTGTGAATTAGAGTTAGTTAAATCGGTTTTGATATTTTGTCTTTTAGTGTTAGGTTGTCAAATTAGTTTGTTCATAGTCCAGTTTATGTTTAGTTTAGTTAGTTAATACAAATCTTGTTTTTGTTGAATATTTTTAGTTATTAGTTATTAATTTCTTGTTTAGCTTCATCGTACTGCTTTGTTTTTGTGTTTCTATGTTGCAGAGAAGCGGTGGAACGTGCGATAAAGCTATTTTCATACCGCTGAAGAGCCCTCTGAGGTTTTTAAAAGGTTCCCTCATGCCCTCAAAAAGACCCCTCAGGGAGCCCTCAGAAAGGCAAAAGTTCAAGAAAACATACATTACCTCAAGAAGGGACAAGAAGACTCGAAGCACTGAAGCCTTTTCTTTTCTTTTTAGATTAGGGTTTTATTTCATTTTATTAATTGGGTCTGTAATAAAACCATTTATTTATTTTGTTTAAGCCCTCTGCGTAGGGCCATACTCCTTAGTTAGTTAATTATTTAATTAATTCTTTTTATTTTGGCAATAAAGAGTAGTTTAGATTGTGTGTTTGAATACGAAGTATTTTCCGTTCCCTGAGATTGACCCAAACTCCACCACTTGTGCGAGCCGGTTTTTATATTTTTGGTGTCTGGCTTTCACTGGATTTTCATTAAAAAAAATATTGTTTTAAAAAAGGGTTTTCATAAAACTCACACCATCGTGCAACAAAAAAAAGTAGAAAATCGCTAAATCAAGTAGCGATTTACGAAAATCGCATAGCAAAAAAAAAAGCTAAAAAATCATAGAAAAGGGTGTAACGAAAACCTCATGCAAGAAACAACAGAAGGAAACATGAGCGCTACGATTAAACAAAACACTTTATTGCTCTTTTTCAATAGTTACAAGAGAGAAAAAAAATTTTTATACAAGGCCCAAAAAAATTTTTGAACAAACAAGGGCCTCACTGCTATCATCTTCAACACCCTCTCCTATTCATGAGATTCTCACTAAACTTAGTGGAGAAGAAACTAGGCTAAACATGAGAAAAAATGTTAGTGTTATTGCTACTTCTAGCAATGGCCAAGAAGAGGACCGCGCTCTTGCCGCATCAAAACCATGACATTATATTAAGCCATATAAACCACCCCACTTCTATAGGAATAAAGGTGAATAAAAAATCATTTGCTACAACTGTAATGAGCTCGGTCACATTAGGCCTCAATGTCCTAAATACAAATATAGGCCTCAAGAAAAATGTGTTGCCGCTGCACCATCAAAACAAGATGAAGATACTCTCAATCTCAAGAACCTCACCAAATCATTATCTCAACTGACAGAGGCATTACAACCATTGCTTAAAGGATTTACGTCAGGAGCGGCCATTGCATCATCTTCTACTTCTGGTATGTGCTCTTGGCTTCTAGATTCAAGAGCTTCTTTTCATATGACTCCACATAAGTCTATATTATCTGAATGCCAATCTAATTCAAATACATCATTTGTTTTCACTGTTGATAGTACTGCTATAGAAATAGAAGGTGTTGGAACTTTTAAAAATAATAGCAAATTTTATATTCAAAAAATAAGATTTATACCTAAACTATATCTTAACCTACTTTCAGTTTCACAAATATTGGATCATGAATGTGATGTCATTTTCTCATCGAATAAATGTTGGGTATAGGATCACCAGTCTAGAAAATTGATTGAGGAAGGTTCTAGGTAAGAAGATCTCTATTATATGGATTTCTTTTGTATTCCAAAAGAATCATTTTGTAACATTGCCCAAATAAAAGATATACGGACTTAGCATCATAGACTTGGACATCCAAAGATAAAGAAATTAAATTTTGTACCAGTTATCAAAAATATTTGTAAGTAAAATTTTGAATGTAAAGAATGTTTACTTGGTAAAATGACAGTCTTGCCTTATGGTTAAAGAACTTTTTATTCTTCAATGCCTTTTGAATTAGTTCATTTAGATGTGTGTGGTCCTGCACCCGTAGCTTCTAAAGGAGGATTCTCCTACTATGTTGTGTTTATTGACGATTTCACTAGATATTGTTGGATTTACTTTCTTAAGTTTAAATCTGATGTATTCAAAATCTTCAAAACATTCCATAACATGATTAAAAATCAATTTGAAAGTAAACTCAAAATCCTCAGAACTGACTCTAGAGAAGAATATTTGTTAAATAAATGTAAACAATTTTTAGAAAATGAATGAATCCTACATCAAAGATCGTGTCCTAGAACTCCACAACAAAACATAATTTCAGAAAGAAAACACAAGCACGTTATGGAAACTACAAGGACTCTTCTTATTGCTAAAAATGTTCCAAAAAATCTTTGGGCAGAAGCTGCATTAACTTCAGTATATCTTATAAATATGATGCCTTCAAAAACATTGTCCAATGAAATTTCCTTTAAAAAATTATTTAAATATCAACCAGACTATCAAAGACTGAGAATCTTTGGTTGCAAATGTTATGTTTTAAATGATAAAGGAGATAAACTATCCTCTAAGGCTATTCTTTGCGCGTTAAATGGCTATTTAGAAACACAAAAGGGATTCAAATGTTATGATATAAAAAATGATAAACTTTTTGTATCAAGGAATGTCAATTTTGTTGAAAATGAAAGTGGATTTGAAGAAAACATGTCAGAAGACATAAATTCTGATTATTCATTCTTATGTAAACTGTTGTCTAATGATGAAAATATTTACGTAGAACCTCCTATTGAGAATATAACAATAGCTGAACCAATAGTATACACTAGAAGGAATCAAAATGCAACCAATAAATGTGTAAATCAAAGTAATCATGAAGCTTTAGAAATTCCCTCACAACAATCAACTATTCGTAGATCTGAACGAACCTCAAGGATCCCAAATAAATTGGTGTCTTATGACTCATTCTCGCCTAAACATAGAACAAGTCTTATAGCCATTCATTGTTACTTTGAACCTTCATGTTACAATGAAGCAAAAAATCTACCTGAATGGATAAAAACTATGCATATAGAATTAGATGCTCTTAAAGAAGCTAATACTTGGGAAATTCTAAATTTACCCATCGGAAAGAAGACCATAGGTTGTAGATGGGTTTTTAAGGTAAAAACCAAAAGTGATGGATCCTTGAAAAGACATAAAGCCAGGCTAGTTGCCAAAAAATATTCTCAAGAATACAGAGTTGATTATGAAGAAATGTTTGCTCTCGTTGCCAGAATGACCATTGTTCGGATGCTTGTAGCTATTTCAGCTATTAAAAATTAAAATATATTTCAAATGGATGTTAAAAATGCCTTTTTGAATGAGCATCTTAATGAGAAAGTATAGATGGATGTTCCACCTGGATTAATAATTCCTTCAGGTAAAGTGCTTAAATTGAAAAAAGCACTGTATGGTCTCAAACAAGCACCTAAAGCTTGGTTTGATACTTTTAACGACGTTATTACAAGAAATGGTTTTAAACCATGTTATACTAATACAACTTTATTTATTAAGAATTCTCTTGCAGGTATTATAATTTTACTTTTGTATGTGGATGATATGTTGATTATAGGTAGTGACAAAGAAGGAATCAAGAAAGTAAAACAATTTTTGAAAAATTCTTTTGAAATGACAGATCTTGGATTTCTAACATACTTTCTTGGTATAGAAGTATCCTACTCTAACAGAGGATACATATTGTCATAAACAAAGTTAGCTTCAGATATTATTGACAGGTTAGGACAATTAGATGATAAAGTTGTTGAAACCCCAGAGACACTTGGAATGAAGATATGAGCCGATGATGGAGTTTCTTTGGACAACCCAACCCCCTTCAGACAGCTCGTGGGATCTCTCATGTATCTAAGTATTACAAGACCGAACATAGCTCATGATATACATATAGCCAACCAATTTCAACATGCTCTAACATCAATTCATATGAGTGCAGTCATGAAAATCATTAAATATGTCTGAAGCATGGTTGCCAGTCGAGGAAGCGAGAGCAGGAAGCGAGGCACTTTAAAAAATATAAGAAGCAAGAAGCATGGGACTACTTAGAAGCGAATCATGAACCATCTCGAAAGTGACCTAGGAAGCGAACCAGAAGCGACCTAGGAAGAGAGGGGGAAGCGAAAAAAGAAGAAAAAAATAAATAAAAAAAATGGAAAAAAGAGGGAAGCGAGGGAGAAGTGTGGGGGAAAGCACACTTTCCAAAAAAAGGGGATGCTTCCCCATGCATTTCGGAAACACAATATTTCGTGCTTTCAAAATGGGTATCGGGGAAGTGCGCTTCCCCAACTATAGGGGCGCTTTCGGTAACTCTGGTCAGAAGTACAATAAATAAGAGAGTTTTTCTATCTTCTTCTTTCTCCTTAAATCTTATTGCATACTCTAATGCTGTTTGGGGAGGGAATCAAATAATAGGCGCTCAACAACTGGTTTTTGTGTGTTTCTAGGTGAATCATTGATTTCATGGAGATGCAAAAAACAACAAAAAGTGTCTCTATCATCTACCAAAGCCGAATATAGAGCAATGGCAACTACTACTATGGAAATCATGTAGCTCAAACAACTAATTTCAGATATGGGAATTTATCTTCAGAATCCTACAAGATTATGTTGTGACAACAAGAGCTCCATATACATTGCTCGAAATCATACGTTACATGAAAGAACTAAGCATATAGAGATAGATTTCCATTTTGTTCGTGAAGAATACTTAAAGAAGACTATTGATCTTCCTTATGTAACATCAGAATATCAACTTGCAGATTTCTTCACCAAGGCACTGTGCTCACCAAGATTCAACTTTTTACTTGACAAACTTTCAGTGATTTCACCATAAGTTTGAGGGAGGCTATTAGAAAATAATACATATATCTATATTTTAATTCTGCAATTTTTCTTTTTTCTTTTTTATGTAATCTGTCATCAGCTGAACATTGATAGCTAATGGCAGACTATGTGCAACACAGTTTGCCAGCTAATGACAAACTGTGTGTTGCACAGTCTGTCAGCTAATGATAGACTGTGTGCACGATTTCACCATAAGTTTGAGGGAGGCTGTTAGAAAATAATACATACATATATATTTTAATTCTGTAATTTTTATTTTTTATGTAATCTGTCATCAGTTGAACATTGTTAGCTAATGATAGACTGTGTGCAGCACAGTCTGTCAGCTAATGACAGTCTGTGTGTTGCACAGTCTCTATCTACTAAAGAGACGTTGGGACTGTACCCAACGACTTTAGAGCAATTGGGTACAACTCAACGACTCCCTCTCTTTCACCCCTCTATAAATAAGGGCCTCCCAGCCCATTGTATTATTATTCAATAAAGGTTTTTATTCCCTTGTTCTTGTTAATAAAATAATGCATTTTATACACTTTTTTGCTTTTGTGGTGTGTAACATTTGAGTGCAACTTTGTGATAGCATGTGTTTGAAATATCAAGTTATTAAATATCAACTTTGTGATAGTAAGGCTCTTTACAATATGGTTGCTTATGCTAATGACTAATGTGTATTATTTGTTGATGACTTGATGTTGGGTAATTTGATTGTTATTACGGAATTTGTTTCTTAAAATTTGGTCGAATACTCATATTTTTATTAGTCACTAGTTAAAAATTATATATATATAATTATATATATATATAATTATATATATATACCCTCCCGCAACCCCACACCCAAGTTTTTTTTAAAGTGACGCATCACCATACCTGCACCTATGTGACATAGGTTCTTAAAAATAAATATGACAAACTCTCCTCTAAAGTGATTCCTTGTGGTTTCCTTGGTTGTGGTGAAAACCAAAAAGGATTTAGATGTTATATTTTAAAAGTGATAAACTCCATATTTCAAGAAACGACTTTTATAAAACAAGAAGTTTCTTTGATTTAAATGTGACTAGGAAAGAAAATGACTACTCATTTTCGAAATTGGTTCCCAAAAGTAATGATGAATCTTTAATTGATGTTGGTGATGTTGATGATAAACCTCAATACAATATCCAAGGTGGTGGGCATCATGATATATAAGAAAGTGAACCTCTAGTTATCCAATATAGGAGAAGAGGAAATGATAGGCATCCTAGTGCTCTAGAAAGATACTCCAATATAGAAAATCAAGAACCATGTACTCTTAGAAGGTCAAACAAAATACCTAGACCACCATATAGATTTGTGTCATATGAGTCATTTTCTCCACAGTATAGAGATTGCCTGCTGAGATATTTTCCCACTTTGAACCTTCATTCTACAATCAAGCAAAAAACTGTTTTGAATGGATTGGTGTCATGAATGACAAATTATAGGCATTAGAAAAATCCAAAACCTAGGAGCTAAAAGACTATCCTAAAGGGAAGAAAACTATAGCTTGTAGATGAGTATTCAAAGTAAAAGCCAAAAGCGATGATTTCTTGAAAAGATACAAAGTTAGGCTAGTATTCAAGGGTTATTCCCAAGATTATGACATATATTATGATGAAACATTCACACCAGTAGCTAAGATGACCTTAATCAGAACCTTTTTAGCTGCAACTGCTGTTAAAAATTGGCTCATTTATCAAATGGATGTCAAGAATGCCTTTCTAAATGGAGAGTTGAAAGAAGAAGTCTATATGGACTCACCACCTGGATATGAGGTTCCTATGGGAAAGGTGCTTCACTTAAGAAAAACTTTGTATAGTCTTAAACATGCTCTTAAAGCTTGGTATGATAGATTTAGTTATGATTAAGTTTGGTTATAAATCATGTTATACTGGCATTGTCTTGTTTATTAAGAAATCTGATATAGGTATAGTAATTTTACTTCTCTATGTTGATGACATGATCATTACAGGAGGAGACAAACAAGGAGTTAATCACATTAAAAATGTTCTCAAACAGATTTTTGAAATGACTGATCAAGAGTTTCTTAGATTCTTTTTAGAGATTGAAGTAACTTACTCTCCTCGTGGTTATTTCCTGACTCAATTCAAGTTTGCAATTGAGATTATTGACAAGTCTGAAATTACTAATGAAAAGAGGGTAGACACACCTAAAGTAATCACTGCAAAGATGAAAATAAATAATGGAACACTCTTGGATGATCCCACTCCCTACCAAAAGATGATTGGAGCCATCACTTATTTAACTATCACCCGACCAGGCATCTCTCATGCAATGCATACAACAAGCTAATTACAACGCCTTTCTACTACCGTGCACATGAGTGTTATGAGGCTTATTCACTATTTACAAAATTCTATGTAAAAGACTTTTAATATCTTCCTTTCCACTTAAGCTATTTGCATATTCTGATTCTGACTAGGGAGGTGATCCCAATAATAAACGCTCAACTACTGGTTTTTGTGTTTTTATAGGTGATTCGTTTGTATCGTGGAAGTATAAGCAACAACATAAATTGTCTCTATCGTCAACGAAAGCTGATTATTGTGTCATGGATACCACAATATCAAAAATTGTGTGGTTGAGAAGATTGCTAGAAGATATGGAGGTGTATATGCACTCACCCTCTAAGCTTTATTGTGATAACAAAAGTGTCATCTATATAGTCAACAATCACACGTTTCATGAACACACCAAGAATATCAAGATGAATTGTCACTATGTTTGTAAAAAATATCTAAAAAAAACCCATCTCACTGCCCTATGTGGCACCAAAATTTCAATTGTCCAACTTCTTCACGAAAGCACTTCTCCCCGGTTTCACTTCTTACTTGACAAACTTCTGGTGATATCACTATAAGTTTGGAGGGGAGTGTTGTATATATATAGTTATAGTTATAGTTATAGGTGTATATACATAGTTATATACATATATAGAGTGTATATATATGTTTCTATATTAATGTAATACGCTATACCCATTAGGGGTATTTTGGTCTTTTCTATTTATGAATAGGTTATGCCCATTAGGGAAACTTGTCCCTTTCTATTTTTTTTTTATTTCTTGTTTTTTTGTCTTTTTATTTAACATTAGGGGTGTAATCTATGTAACACAAACTCTTCTAATAGAGCACTGCACCCGCGTTGCACCCACACCCATGCGGATGCGACACTTGGACACGACTTCCTTTGTCAGGTAAAGTCAACCACACTGAGGTGCATTTCTGTCTAAAAGTATATTCAGTTAACCCTAACTAAGTTTGACTTTATCTATATTATATAAATAAATACATGAATGAGCACACATACACACATTGTTAACTTAAAACTGTTAATATATATATATATATATATATATATATATATATATATATATATATATATATATATATATATATATATATATATATATATATATATATACCCTTCCTGCACCCCTTCACCCAAGTTTTTTTAACGTGCCGCATAGCCACATTCGCAACCGTATCCACACCCACATCCGCACTAGCACCTATGTGACATGGGTGTAATGCTCATTGACCATCCATTGGGAGCATCCCAACAGTTCTATGGACCCTCTAATGTCTATATAAAGGGATTCCTACCATTTGTTGTGTATGCTTGTCTCAAGCACTTCATCATTTATACGATTTATATTTCTTAATTTGTGTTCTAGCCCCTAAGTGGCCCATGTGCTTGTGTTCTTGTATTAACCCATAATGGTCCTTGGTTGCACATATTCTTATTTGCTTGTAAGCCCATAAGAATACTCTATTTGTGTTTTTTCTATTTTATTATAGTAACTACACCTGTATACATATCTTGAATTATTTCAATATATCTATAAGGGATTTGTTTCTTCCATAATATTGACCAAATTAAGTTCCATGGGATTGCATAAGCTTTCTCAGATCTATGAAAATCATATGCCAATTTCTATTTTTTCTAAATATTTATATAAGTTGTCTTAACAAGAAAATAACTTGTATTATTGACCTTCTAGGCATATAGCCAAATTGATTCTCCGCTCATGTGCTTTGTTCTTCTTCATATTTTTTATAGTCATTTTCACTTCCTCCTCGTCCATTTCATCTACCATTCTTTAGTTAAAATCCAACTTGCTATACCTTATTATTCTATTCTTCAGTTAATAGATGATAGAACACTTTTCCCATCTTTCTTTAATTTGATCATCCTTAACCAGCACTTTCTCATCTTCATCCTTAATATATGTCACTTGGCTTAAATCTCAAGTTTTTCTCTCTCTACCTTTTTTCACCCTCTTTTGTATCTATTATCTAACTTAGTATATATGCTGTCATAGGTAGCATAATTCCCCCTTATTTGCCTCTTTGCTAACTTGTAATTTTTTCAATCCATCTTTTTTCTTGTATTTTGCCATTTTTTAAACGATACCTTCTTATCCTTCATTGATTTTTTAACTTCATTTTTCTTTATGCATATGACCCTGCCCTTAGTCTCACCAACACTTGCTTGGAAATTGACTTGATTCTACGTCCCATCTGCTACCAAACTTGGTCGGCATTCACCATCCAGCTTTACTCTTGTTTAAGTAATAATTTTTCACTTTTTCTACCTCATCACCTTTGAGATTCCACTACCTAATTAATGGATTTCTCTTGATATCTCTTTTAATTATATTGCTCTTTACATATAAATCCAAAACTAACAGTATATGCCAAGTAGTAATACATTCTCTTGGAATTACCTTAAAATTTCTATACATTTTTAATTCTGTCTCAAAAGAAAATAGTCAATTTACTTCGAGCATGCTCAAATCTTAAAATTTATCAGGTATTAAGATAAATGTTGTTAAAATGTATATACAGATAATATGTATATGTACAATGTATATACATGTATACATACTTATGTATAAATATTTGTATGTGTATATGTATGTGTATACATATATATTATATATGTAAATATTGTAACTAGTTGTAACTATTATTTTTCTTTCTTCTTTTTTCCTTTAGTTAGGTTCTTTTTGGACTAGTCAACATAGAGTTGACTAGTCAAATATAGCTGTAGGAACAGTCAAACAACTCTATTTATAGTTGTTGGACTGTTCCAACAGCTCTATTTGAAATTACTTCTTATGTATATATATGGGGTGTGTGTGATTAAATGAGGTTGAGAGAGTGATGGGTAGTTCTAGGTAATTTGAGTGTACTTTGTAGCGAGGTTTTTATGTATTTATTTTTTATTTTTATGTATTTTATTGTTCATTATGAATGAAATCATCTATTCACAAAACTTGTATTAGTTTGTATCTTGTTATTATTCAAATGCCTTTCGATTTAACATTTGGATCACGATTTGGAATGTCTTGGGTTCCATGCCACTTTGTGAAATAAGTGCTCATCTTTCTTTTGAAAAAAAGTGTTCGTTGTTGCAAGATAAAAAGCAATTACAGAATCCACCATTATGGTTCAAATGCCTTGTTATGTGCAGAGAGGTGTCATGTTGATCATGGCCTTGTTTTAACGTCTGTAGTGTAAAACTCTAACAAGATACAAACTAATAGCCGACTAGAGTTGTCAGTTGAGGAAGCGGAAGCGAGAAGCGATACAAGAAGCGAAAGCAGGAAGCGGGAAGCGAGGCACTTCTAAAATTTTAAGAAGTGAAAAGCACAGGACGACTTAGAAGCGAACCAGAAAGCATCTCAAAAGTGACCTAGGAAGCAAACCGAAAGTGTCTCTGAAGCGGCCTAGGAAGCGAAGAAGGAAGCAACCTAGGATTCAAGTGGGAAGCGAAAGGGAAGAAAAAATGTAATGATATATTTTTAATTTATCAAAAAATAAGATTTATGTTATCATTGACAAAATAAAACATGCGTATCTAAGATAATAAATAATACATGTTGCAATTATCTAACAAATCCATCATATTGCAACTTTCAAGCATTTTAAAAATAATACATCAAGAAAAAATCATAATTCATATTCATGTTGCAACTATTTAACAAATGCATGCAAGCACTAAATAATGCATTAAGAAAACTAATAAATTTGATTAAAAAGTGTACCATTTACAATGAAAGAATCAAATGGCTTGTTATTTGATGTTATGATTCTTATGATCTCTGCAACATAAAAAATGAAAAATCAATAAACTCAAAGATTACATAATACATAGAGATATGGTTAAAATTTTAAACTATAAAGTTCTAAACTATAAACTTAAAATTAACATAATCCACTACTCCACTTCATCATGCAAGCTTCAAAACAAAAATACATATCAAAGCAACAAAATATTACAAGACCATTACAAAAAAAAAATAACATAAAAGTTTCTAAGTTAGATTACTTCAACTACATCATTAATAGAATAATTAAGAATTTAAGAGTTTATTTCATTGACACCAATTAATAATCTGTCACATAGCATCTCTATGTTATGAAGCAATCTTGTTTGGGAGATTTTTCATATTTTATTTGTGAGATTTTAGCAGCTTACACGCAAACATATGTCCATGTAAGCATGCACTAGCATGTCTGCACTAGTGGGGTAGGCTTTGGTGCTGCCAAAACGATAAGGTATGTATTTGCCGTATCCATTTGTTTCACAATAAAAAAGCGGTGGAGGTCTTGAAATGCCAAAATCGAGTGTCAGAGTGGTTGGCATGAACTGCAGTGACAGAAAGCATTAGGAACTTTATGGTTGTTGCATTCTATCACTAATATCTTGCATGTAAATATAGATACTTGCCAACACAAAGGAAAAGAAGACAATTATCTGTCATAGACAAGTTTTTGGATAACATAAAAATTCACAAGAGGAAACATAACATTCATAGAGAAACATGAACAAATAAAGATGCCCAGTGTGAAAATTTTGTTCCAACAAACATATACATGTAGTATATAAACATTGCCCATGAGTGCACACTTTTATTGCAAGTATCTCTCCATGTCACATCAGCAAATGACTAAGCTTTTAGGAATTACATTTGAAATATACACATCCATTGCCTGGTTCTAAACCTGAAAGTTCTCACTTGCATTTGCACTATTACTTTAAAAAACCTGGCAGTTAGGGTCAGATTTTAAGTTACCGAAGTTCAGGATTATTTTGAAAACATGGGAAAAAAAATCTTAAAGATTGTTTACTTGAATCATGCTCCCGAAAAGAGAAATTTACATTATACTATGTCATATAACTGTCATTTAAGCCATTTCCTATACATCTTCAAACTTATAGTTCTCTAGAGCTACTTATGAGTTGCCCTTGATGTCTTTGAAATCGTACAAGGATATTTGACTAGCTAATCTTGCCTTAGACATCAATCAAAACCATAGTTACCAGGAAGCAAAATGGATACGGGAAGTGATGCATGAAGCGAAAGTGTGATAAAAATCTACCCCACTAGTGCAGACCAGCTAATCGTATTTGTTTCACGATACTCTAGGCTTTGGTGCTGCCAAAATGCTAAGGTATGTATTTGCTACATCACAAGTATCATGCATCCCTCGGCCTCATGGGGCTTAAGAGATACAAGGTTAGTCTGCCTAACCCCAGCTTACCTTAAAAAAAAACTCTGAGGGCTTACTTTCTCACCCCAGAGAGTTGCCATGCTTGGCTTGTGTTGCAGTCGTGCGAAAGAGCATGAGAGAAATGGAGAGAACCAAGATAGAGCGAGTGAGAGGAGAGCGTACCTGAACAGATTTATCACAAGGAGGTCATCAAAATTTCTTTCATCGTCGAAAATGGGTGGTCGACCAAAAACTCGAGAGAGAGAGAGAGAGAGAGAGAGAGAGAGAGAGAGAGAGAGAGAGAGAGAGAGAGAGAGAGAGAGAGAGAGAGAGAGGAGTCAAATGCGAGGTGAAAAGCAGAACCCTAAGCTCCTTTCAATTTTATGTTTTTCATGGGTTTTGTACAATGTCCATTTTGCCCCCTTATTCATAAAATTTTTCCGTTTGTTTTTTGTTTTTCACAAGTTATTTTTTTTTAAAAATAGGCAAACACGTTTTTCTCTTAAGCGTCCCCCTTTAAAGGGAAATGCGTCCCCTATTAGAGGGGAACGTGTACCCGTTTAGAGAGGGACGTGTAACCGTTTAGAGGGGGACGCGTATCCGTTTAGAGGGAGACACACTTCCTAATTTGAAAAGGTTCTTTCCCACGTGTTTCAAAAGCGCCATGTTTCACGCTTTCGAAGTGCGTCTCGGGAAAGCGCACTTTCCCTACTCCATATGCATTTTTGGTAACTCTGCAACCGACTGAGATGATTTTCCATTGGATTTGATCTTACAACAAGCGATGCACTGTAACAACCCCAACTCGTACCCAAGAAAAAATGACATTTTTTTTATTTTTTAAAACAAGTGCGAAAACATTCTCAGAGACCCGAGGTCTTTACAATTAAACAAAACCACCACCGCAAGGGATCTTATACTCATCTTTCAGACCAAACCAAGCCAAACTTTATTTATTCAAATACATAGAGTCTGAGACATAAGCAAATAAATAAAAAAGAAGTGTCACGCTGTCCAAAAGAATCTATCAAGCAGTCATGTAGTCCCCTCGCATCTCTCCTCAAAAGCAAGTCATCTCACTAGGCAGCTGAGGCTGCGAAAAAAACACAAAAATAGGGTGTCAAAATCCAAAGAATCCTTTGTATGAATCCTTCTAATGAAACAAATAAGTAAAAAGAATACAAATAAGATTCATGCAATATTTTAGAGGAATACAATTATAACCAATTCATAATTTAAGTAATCATTTAAGCAACATGGAACAATTGCAAAGCAAAAGAGAACATTTATTATCAATAGAGAACATCAATTATGTAATAAAGACATTTAATATGCATTAGAGAACAAACATCATGCATTCACCAATATATCACAATTAAGAGAACATGTAAATATGCATGATCTAATGCATAACAGAAATATGCATGATTTCAGTGCAATGCATGAATACTTTATTATATTTAATCAAGTTCTCTTTCATATGCATGTCTCTGTTAGGATGCACACACATTTAAGTTCCACTTTTTATTATTACCATTGCTCGTTGATACTCAAAATAGGTAAGAATTCTCGAGGTCAGGTAGGGTTCTCAAGGTAACTTAGTACACAAGTTGTATTTTATTACTGGGTTCCAAACTTAGTCCAAGACCAATATCAAGAAATAACACATCCATCAAAATATTAGAAATCAACATCTAATGTCAGAACATCAGGAAAATCAGTATCCACAAGTACAACTTTCTTGGTATACCAAACCAACAGCTGTGTCTACACAGCACCCTCAAGCAAAGTAGCAAACTCTCCCTAAAACCGTGGCCAGAAGAAGAACCTCAATATTGAGTTCAAAAGCAACAACAATGCACACAGAGTTTTAGTATTCTCACGGTTCTCCAAAACCGCAATTTTTAAGATTCCCACACTATCGAAAGGATATCAAGAAAACATAAATTATACTGTTCTTTAATTTCTTTTATCTTCTTATTAATTCATCTTCTTTTAAATTTTATAATTCAACATGCATAATTAATAACAAAAGCTTGCAAATCAATATGCCAAGCTCTTCACGGGATGACAACCTGTGGCAACATAGAACAAAGCAATAAAACAATAATATCCATGCTGATCCACTTTGATCATCTATGCATTCATATGCAAAAATCATCAATCACATGCCACTATACATTCCTTTCACATGATTTTCAATGCACCTTCATTTATGCCAACCAAAGGATGTGCATGAAATAATAAAATTCATATGCATCTGCATGAGTTCACATGTATCCACGTTAAATGCATGCTTCCCTTCAATACACTTATTCATGTGCAACACATGATTTCAATCATGAGTCATTTCAATTAAAACATGTGAATAATCATGCAATCATTTACATGCAACAACATATAAATTTCATGTATGCTCATGCACAAGAGAACAACCTTATTTTAACGCTTTAACTCAACATACAATATCTAGTTTAAGCATGTGAACATTTATGTGATTACTCATATGCAAAACACGTCGATTTCAAAAGTGCATGTACACATAAGAATGCTTGTGTATTACCACCTCAACTATGCATGATATACAAGAGTGCAATCAGGCAAAATTTTTATTCTTTTATATGCATACAACTAAGTCTAATAACGAGTCTGAGAATTAATCACATAACTGAATATGTCCACCTTATGTATGCACTTGAATCCAAAACTTAAATTGACACATTGCTTGCGCCTGTATTACCAGTTAAAACATGTGAAAAACCCAATCTTAACATGTATTTAAAACACACTCTTAACAAAAATCTGAAAATTTAAAATACATAACACACTTTTTTTTTTGTAAAACAAAATCCAGCACCTAACCGACTGACAGTCGGCTGGAGCTCGGCTCGGCTAGGGCCGACTGCTGCCCCACAACATCATAACAAATATATTTATTTATTTTTATTTTTATTTTCCAGGCACCTACCCCAGCCGACCCAATCGGCTAGGTCTGTACCTTGCTAAAACCCACCCAATTCAAGCTAAAGAGGCCTATGTGATTGTCACTGCTCATACTTCTTGTCCCTTACGCAACAACAAATCCATAACCTCTTTTGCAACAACTCTTCACTTTCTCGGAACAACTGGCCTCTTAGGAAGGCGAGATGACTCCTAGACTTGGTCAAATGAGTCCGCTACAAAAACTGGCACTAATCCAGTCTTAGATTCAGCAACACAGCCACTTGCATGTGCATATGGTTTCAGTTCAATAGACAAAAACCTCAAATGGTTGAAGAGAGAGGGACTTGATCTTTTCACTCACGCGGTAAGGTTGGCTAATGGTGATGACTGAGAAGACCTTTATTTATGCTCCACATTTCTTGTTAGGTATGGTTTTTGTCCCACATCTGTGGGGTCGTTTTTCCAAATAAAGGTCGGTTACATTCATTTGTCTGTGTGTTTGTGTCAACCAGCTATACGATTGGAACATGTCACACGCTGGACACTACCCCATGTGCACCTCTAAACTAACACAAATTGTCATTTCAATCCAAACATGGATTCAGGTTCATGTGCTATAAGTGATTTTCCTTACCCATGTGAAACAAAAAGAAAGAGCAACAATATACACTAGAATTACCTTCATCACATGGAAAATCTTCACCAATCCAGGGCAAGTCACTAAATTTTCTTTTCATAAACTAGTAGTTTCAAAGGAGTCTAAACATGGTGGATTGTCAACATGAGATTAATAAAAGTGTATTCACAGGATAACTCTTTAGGTTTCTACTTTTTACACACATTGACCATGCTATCAAGGATCTTCATCCTGCTACTGGACCACATAAACATATGAATGTTCTTTGGAAAATCAAGTTTTTTTTTCTTTCCTTTTGTTATGACAGTGTGCCAACCCCAGTCGACTGGGATTGGACTGTTCCAGATTCAGTCCAGCCGACTGAATCGGCTGGAGCCATATATATATATATGTGTGTGTGTGTGTGTGTGTGTGTATTTTAATATTTTCCACTTCAACAACTACCCACCCAAATCTGAACAGTGGTTTGGGACTGGACAACAGACTGTCCTGTCCCAATCGACTGTTCAGGCTGCGACTGGACAGCTGTCCATCCTGTCTCGGACCAAAAATCTAATTTTCTTATTTTAACTGAATATGCACAATTTTATTTCCATTGATCTGGTTCAATTTTAAGAATCAGCCCCGTGCTCACCTATCCACATATATATACACTGGTCTAGGGGACAAATCTATCCAAAATGAACAGTATGGAAATGGGCTCAAATCTGACCAGATCTGCCCATGATCATGGTGGCTAGATATGTCCAGATCTGCCCGCTAAAAGCATGAGACAAAACTGTCCAGACCTATCCAAAGTATCCATACAAGGCAAAAACATATATATCATACGTATACATGCTTCTCTCTCTCTCTTTCTCTCTCTCTCTCTCTCTCTATATATATATATATATATATATATATATATATATATATATATTAAGAAAAACATAAAAACATGCAGAAAATCATAGAAAAACAAATACCACATGATCTAAGCCTTTCTACGTTGATTCTCATGGATTAAACCATAAAAAATCAAGATAGAATCCATGTTTCCCTATAAAAACATTGCCTAAAGCTTATTTAGGCTATTTTTTTTCATCCAAGACAAAAGAAAGACCTGTACCTTAACTGTATATTGAAAGAGAATTAGAATTCAATGGTGGAAATGTGAGATGATTGAAGAAGAACGAACTCCTTGTCCTCTTCTTCCCTCTTTTCCTCTCTTTCTCTCTTTCTTGAGGCTATTTATAGAGAAAAAAAGGGAGGGACACCCCCCTCTTATCCATCCAGCCCTTCTACATAGAGCCGGAGCTAATCTCTAATTGGAACTCTCTCACTTACCAAAATTTTTGAAACTCTAAAGTTGACTTTTCAAAGCTTCCATTTTAAATAGACTTTCTAAAACTTTCTTAGTTCTTCACAAGTGTTTAAGGACTCTTTTAAGAGTCCTAAACCAAACCCAACTTAAAATTTTGTAATTAAATACAATTAATTACTTAATTAATTATTAAATATTAATTAATTAATAAATACTTAAAAGCTTCTAAAAGTCATTTTTATTGAACTAGGATGCTTTTTAAGTGATTTTATATGGGTTTAAAGGCTCTACTTGGAGTCCTAAACAATTATCAAATTAAATTCTCGGAATTACATAGAATTAATTAATTAATTATTTATTTAATATAAAATAAATAAATAAATTTTCAAAAGCTTTCAAAAATTACCAAATTAACTTGGGAGGCTTCTTAACATTAATTAACTCCAATTTAAAGGTTTCTAATGAATTTAAAGTTTAAAAAATCGTTGGGCATGGATTTGGATCTAGATCCAAGATCTAAATCCATCTTCAAAAATCCATCTTCAAAAATACAAATGGGTCTTGAGCTTGATCCAATTCAAATTAATATGGGTCTTAGATAGAGTCCAAATCTATATTAATTTGGATTAAATTTATCAGATCCAGTCTGATCCAAATCCAGATCCGAACCGACAAACTGCTCAATTTTTAAAAAAATGCGATTTCGGGCCAACCGTAGGCCGAATCAAGGAAAATAAAATATTGTTACGCTCAGAATTTTGAGATTCATCCAACGATATATAACTCAAAATTTGCTTTTGAAATTTGCCCAAAAATAACTTGAATTTTGCTTGAATTTAAATATCAAAAATAAAATTTTTTCTCATGTTTTGATTGACTCGTCTTGACCTAGCTTATAAGACTTGGGCCAAGTCCAGACTCAAAAGCATCGGTTAAAAATCGAGGTTCAAATGATTTTTCTCCCATACTTAGCCAAATTTTCAAAAAAACTGAAAATGACTAAGTATAAAAATACGCGATATTACATGCACACCCCAGATATTAAACTTGCAATGCCCTTCAACTTGAATGCCTTTAGCCGACTCACCTAGCCAAGTGTATTGAGCCTTTACTAAACTATCCAAGACAAGTTATTGACATGGATTTCTGAAGTGTTAGGGGTAATACAGGTAAATTGATTGACATTCAATATAAGGCATGCATGATAGCAACATCCAAACACATATACATATTTGTGTGCATAAATATGCAGCAGATATATAAATGTAACATACCATTTTTTCTAAAATTTGTGTATTATCATTTCCACATCTTTGCCCACGTGCCACAGCCACAACCCTCCTGGTTGCTCCAACTTGCATAAATAACTAACAAGAAACTAACTGACACAACCAGATTAATATAAAGCTAGTTACATCAATACAACATACTCAGAATTGCAGAAATTTCTGAACCCAAATAGGAAAAAGAAAGACCAAGTTTGTCCAATTCTTAAGATGGCATATTAGGTCATGTCACGGGAACACAGCCAGGGGCCACGTCTTGGATGCTTGGGCAATTTCAAGTAAAATAGGATACAAGGACATAGGGATGTAAAAGGTTTGGATTCAAGTCAGACTTGAATCTGTTTAGACGGATTTTCCAGCCAAAGTCAGATCTGATCAATAACTGTGCATCAGAATCCAAGGAAAATCATCTGATTCCAAGAACATGTAAATGTCGGATTTTAAGCAAGTCGGATCCAGATTCAGCTTTGGGATGATTCCCATCAAATTCTGAATCTGAAACCGGATCCAATTAAGTCAGATCATTAGTGCCTACGTCCAATCAGAGTCCAAAAGCATCCCACGTCATGCGACTATCAATCAAAAGTTTGTGAATAAAAGGGCAGGAAATAAACAAGTGTTGACATGTTTTTTCTAAACTCAGATATAGTGACCAACAACTAGCTAATTGGAAACCTCTCGGCTGTAACTTGTTCTGAGTTAGCACTCATCTTAGAGATGCCAGGACAAATGTTGCTGCATGCGGATTGAGGCTGGGTGTCCATATTGTACCTTTGGAAGAAGGGGAGGGCATTGGTTTAAGAAGGGAACAGCAGCATAGGTTTGTCACTTGGAGGCACGAGTCTCACAAACAATTAAATTTTATTGCTGTTCAAAATATAAAATCAGGGTCATTGCTTGGCAGACATATGTGCACCTTGACCAGGTGGGTGAGCCCAAGCTGGCAAGCTACAAAAGACCAAATATAATCCTGATACTGCTGGCAAAACCTGACATCATCATAATGTTTTCCAAATACAGTATTTAAATCTCTTAGGACCAACATTTCTACAGCATTTGCATCTTTTAGAACCAAAACTGCCATTGCCATTACCCTGTTCTCCCTTATAACAGAGCCTTGCAGTTGCAGTATTGTTAGAGTGTCGCTCAGTAAATCAGTCACATGACTTGAGATAATAATCTGTTAAAATGCCATGACTCCCACTGGAGTATGAATTTTTCCCTCCGCAGAAGGATTCCCAATACTCTGTCATGCTACTTTTTTTACCTGTTCCACAGAATCTTCATATTTGGGTCTACTCGTTCATCTTTCCACAACCTTGTTCTCCCACTCGGTGAAGACAACAATGTTAGCTTTGGAACATTGAACTTACAATAGAAATAAGAGAAAAAACATGGAGTCATACCAAGAGTACCTTCATTATGGGTTTTTTTGCTCTTGAAATTGCATCTACACATAATATACAAAATCAATATTCAAAAGAATAGTGTAAATTTGTCATATTAAAGATAAAGACATTACCATTAATTGTGTACAAGTCAGTGCACTAGGACCAGCTTCAAGAAAACTATAAGAGAGAGCAGGAGCGTGACCACAATGAACATTATGCATCGGACATTTAAAAGAGTAAAATTTACAAAAGATATGTAATAGACAAAGCAAAATATTTATTCAAATCAGGTCAAACCTTGGGGCGAAGTGAGGCAAATCCATATCCAAATGGCCAATATGGATCTTGGATCAATGCAAAATCACTAGAATCCAGCCCAAACCGACCCAAACTTGATTTTTGAAAAATATTGCAAAAAAAACCCTTTGATTAGGCACCTAGCAAAATAATTGTTTTTAATCTCCTTTTTGGAATTTCCAAAAAGGGGAATTTGCCATAAAAAGAGGTTGCAAACCCTAGGCAAATCATTTTTGCCTAGAGTTTTGTGCCTAAGACCCCGAATCTGAAGCTTCCATGGCTTCTTCTACAGCCGCCCCTCTTCATCATTATCTTTTCTCTAAGTTTTCCCTAAATTTTTGAAGTTTCTCATCCTATCGCCTCTCTCCCTCTATCATATCCCTTCTTTTTCGTGCTTCGTCTCCATTTTCTGTACTCCTTGCTGTTATTGATTCGTTTGTTGCTGTGTTTGCAGGTGTAGCACCTTGTGGAAGACACCATTCTTAATTGGAGTGTTGTCTACTCCATCCGAGATCGTCTGGCTCTATCCCTCCGGCCTTCTTCCCCACCCGAATGTGATTCGGTTCTCTTCCATCTACCGGTGTAAGTCCACCCTGCTACAGCCAGCAGCCCCCGCAATTTGACACATCCACAACATCCTTGAAGGGCTTTTGGCGCATTTTCATAGGCACACTCCGCTCCCTTTTGTAAACACCCCAAATTTTTCAAAATTTTATAAATATTTCCTTTTTGCTCTTGGTCTCCATTTTCTGAGTAAATTGAGTCATCTTCAATCTAAATTCCAGTTATTTCTCGGATTTTGCTGGAATCAAATCCATTTTATATATATGACTCAATTTTGGATCCAGATCCAGTGTCAAAATCCAAATCTGAGCCTCGTTATCTAATTTTCAAATTAAATTTACAAAAATATCAAAATTAATTTCTGAAAGGCTCAGACCATTCATCCGATATCTGTTTGGATCCATTGCTCTGTATTTCTCGATTTGAGGTCCAAAACTCGAATATCTCCTCAAAATTCAGATCCAAACCCGTTTTCTGAAGATTTTTTCAAAGAATAGCCTTGAATTCTCGGAAAACCCTTATTTTGTAAATATTTTAAAAATTTACAAAAATATTTCAAAATCCTTTATTTTCTCGTAACTTTAGAGTTTTAGTTCAAAAATAACAAAAAAAAATGCAAAAAATATGAAGAAAAAGAACAAAAAAATTTGAATTGAAAATAAAAAATGCCAAAAAATGGTTTTAAAACCCTTTTTAAGAAAAACTTTTAGAACCCTGTTTTTGATGAATTGGAAAACCTACAAGAGTCGCTCGCCTTCGTCATGAGCTCATTCGTCTCTCTCTCTCTCTCTCTCTCTCTCTCTCTCTCTCTCTCTCGCTCGATCGCCATCGCCCGATCGAAGAACCCCCCCCCCCATTGGCCTCTTCCTTCATGGATCACCATCGATTCCTAACCCACCTTCCTCAACCCATCAATCTCCAACGAACCCCCTTTTTCCAGAGCCTTCTTCTTCCACTTTAAAAGGGGCATGCAAAGGAAGCCCTGAGCCATCGCTTCTTCACCCTCGCATAGCCTCTTCTCTTTCAGGATCCATTTCCTCACCTCTTTCCTCGACCGCTTTTCACCCCCGCATCCCTATTCTCTGATTTCTTCCACATCTTCTTCTTCATGATTTCTGCCTCTCTGCATTCTTCTGGTTCTTCTCCTCCATCAATTGAAAGAAGTCGTTCATACCGCAAAAGCTCCAAGCCATCCGTCAATCCCCTCTTCCGCTGACCTTCTCTTCCTTCTCTCGGATCCTCTCTGATCGAATGAAGGAAATCGAATCTCCAGTGGAAGTTGCAGATAAGTAGCTTTCTCCTCTTCGATTCTTCTTAAAAATTACTTTTCCCTTTCATAGCGTTGCCTCATTTTGTTTTTTTTTTTCTCTTTTTTTCATTCTTCTTCATTTTCTTCTTGTTATTATAAGGCAAAATGGTGGGATCGACCTGCATATAGCATGATCGACCCACCTGTTGCTACATCAATGGAACATACATGTCCCGACATTTTTTTTCCTCTTTCTCTTCCCCCTTTCATAATTTATTTGAGAATTTCTTTGATTTTTGCATATTTGAATGCCTGTTTATGTTCCATTTTCTGTTCTTTTCCTTACCGTCGGTTCCTCACCTATGTTTTGATTCCCTATGCTTAGTTTGTTTGTTTTTTCATTAAATTCTCGGTTTCATGTTGCGCATTGCCTCGCTTACTGGTAGTCGGCGATACCTCACAATGGTATCTTCGATTTACCGGGGTTTCCGAATCTCCATCTGCCTCTGAGTCTATTTTGATTTCTCTTTTTTTTAGTTTTGTGATTCTCGATCCCCTCTGTTTCTTCCTTTTTTTTATTTTTATTTTTTCTTCCCCTTTCCTGTTTATCTCTCCATAAGAGCATCCCTTGTGGCATCGAATCGCTTATTGCAATATCAATCCACGGATGTGCGATATCATCGGGAACGATGGCACTCCAACGTTGATTTTCCCTTGCCAAACTCCCTCGATTTCCTGTAAGTTTTACATAATTTATGATTCACCTATATATAGTACGGTAGATCCCTTTCTTTGGTTTTTGTCTCAGTAGTTTAACATTCAAATATAATGCTGCGAGTGTTCTCCATTTCAGATTTTAATTTGTACCTAGGTCTTAGTTTCACTGTTTTTTTTTTTTCATCTGTTCTGATCTCTCCTTTACCAGGTATTGCGTTTTCTTTGAACCTATATACCTCATGCGAATTTGATGTTTTCCCCAAGATACATATCTTTCTTTTTCAGTGTCATCTGCTTTAGGCCAACGCCCAAAAGCATATTCACCTGGATATGTGTATTCGTCTCTTCGTTCATCGTGGATTGGCACACCAATTCCCTAAAGAATCGATTGTCAATCTGCTGACAAGATCACTCACACACCCCAAGTGCTATTGAAACGTATGAAAGGGGCGATGAATTTGGAGGAGAAACAGTTCTACTATTAGAACAGTTCATGGACAGAATCTCTCTTTCAGAGTGCCAGCACCAAGAACATTTCGTGAATGCCATGGTGATTTTCCCGTTACAGGGTTGATTTCTTTTTTTTTTTTCTCTTTAGAAATCATATCTAGGGAATGAGGGATTGTTAATGATTATTTGTTCTCCTGTTGCAATAACATGCTGGTCCTGGGTGTTATCAAAATGATGGCTACCTATGCTCTTATATGGAATCTCATGAATGAATTGTGCACTGTTTGAGGAACAACTCACGTTCCATGGCTTTTACTAAGTTTGTTGGTCATTTTCATGTGGAAGATCCCACCAAGGTTTGGCTGTAAGGGTAGTTTTACAGGTTATGCCTCTAATCCTGTGTTGGACCAAAAGCTACAATTTGAACGTACATAAAATTCATGCCCAATTCTGGTTCATATTTTTGAATCTTCAGTTCTGTGCCAATTAGCCATGTAAGATACCAATTCAATCACCAGCATCATCAAGATGATGTCACTGAGATTGTGGATGAAATCATAAAATTCTACTGGTTTTACTTGCTTTAAGGACATCGTGACTTGGTGTTACATATGATTGGAGGTGGTCCATGCACAATGGCTCATGAAGAAGCCATCCATACACAACAAAAAAAAACTCATTTGGTGACTGTGTTAGGTTTATTTGCAAAAGATTGCTCTAAAAAAAATAGAGAAGAGTTGATCTGAAGTACTACTTGAAGATTCACGATGGTACTGATATTCACGTATTTGGTAGTGAAGTGGTATATCCTCCAAAGGCAACTGGAATGGATTACCCGAGTATAACAGCTCAAGTGAATGCTTGTAAGGTAACAACAATATGGTTTTGCTTCTATTGAATTTGGAGAGAAAGTAATCAGATCTTTGGCAAAGTCGATATATCTCCACCACTCCTTCACACTGTTGCCAATTACTTAAGAGATCTATACTTTTGATTTGGTATAACTGGAGGTTATATCCCGTTTTGCTCAAATAATGGTTTCACATCTGCTTCTATCTTGCTGTGATACAGGGTTATAGGCTACAACCGATGGTCATGCAATTCGTCGACCGTGAACAAGGGTCATTTGAATCCCTAGTCAGGGCCATTTTGATGTTTTCTAAAGATCATATGCTTTTACTGATTGCCTAGTGGTTGGCTTAATATCATTTTCTTCACCTGCAAGTGCACAACCAATATATTACTACCCTCTAGGTAGCATTTGTAATATCTACTTGTCTGTGATTTCTGTGGAAAAGAGAGCATGTCCGATAGCTGCAATATGCTGGGAGATGATTTCAAGACCTGCCAAGATGTTCACAAAAAAAAAATATACAAAACCATCTGACGTTAACTGCGATACGTTCGCAGATTTTTTTTTTTTAGTTTGAAAGTGATTAGACTTAAAAAAATAATAATAATTTGGAAAACCTATAGGGTTTAATAAATTCAGAGAGGATTTAAGTCTCGATTCATGTATTTGCGCACATTGCTGTCTGATTGCCTCATCTTCTGGATGCATAACACTCACTGTCATCACTACATATCCACCTTCACTAGCATTTCTGCATCAACACATAACATTTACATACTTCTCTTCAATATGGATGCATGCCCTGCGGGGCAATTCTTTCACTGGGAAGGTCGATCTGGACTTTGCAACCTGGGTGCGAAACTGGTCTTTCTATTTCAAAATCACGATGAAAAGGAGCTGATCATCTGTGACCTTCTGAAGGCCACCAACAATTTTGACCAAACCAACATTATTGGGTATGAAGGGTTTGGTTTGGTATGCAAAGCAAGTCCCCATACAATATAAAAGTTGCAATCAAGAGGCTTTCAAGGGATTTTTACCCAATGAAATATGGGTTTCAGGTTAAAGCAGGGGCATTTTTTTAGCATTTTTCTCATTCATGACATAGTGTTTGTATATTTTCAGGGTCTTCATCATTTGGCAACAAGCATCTGAAGAGTCTGGTATTTCTTCACAACTATTGCAGCAGAGCAAGAGATCTCATCAACCATGAATTGGCAGATTGGACAGAAAACAGTTCTCGAAGTCATAAATAGTTCATATGCTATGTGTTGTCACCCAGAGAAACTCTTTTTAAATAGGTAAGAATATATACTTTATTATCTGTATGGTTAGGATGTAAGCATCCTTATATTCCTTCCTAATTTGAGTTTAGTTGAACATCCACCATGAGTTTTAAATGGTGAGCTGGGTGCTTGAACATGGGTAGCTCTCTTTGCTTATGAGATGATACTGACTGTTGACATTAATGAGACAAGTTATCTTTTGCTGTCATCAATGACTGATCATGTTTAGTGTATAAAAATGTCTGTGTATACACCTTTCATATAGACATATCCTGCCCATATAAATATACGTAGGCCTTTTGATACTACATCTTTCCATTATCTTCTATATTTTCCACATTTGCCGCATACTAACTCTGCTTTATAGGAATACATATAAAGAACTTAGACTTCCTTTTTTAAATAAGAGATTTTTTTTTTATCTTTTCAAATTTCATTCAATGATGTAATGGCTAGAGATAATGAGAATTCTTTATATTTCAATTTTAGATCAGAATGTATGAGCATGTATATTTTTTAGAAATGCTTGTTTCATATCATTTTCTCTTTTATTCCAAAATTTCACGAATGGGAACACAAATGGCACGTGCACCATTCTAATAAAAGGTGATAAAATCCTAAGTTGATGACTTTCATCAATGGACATAGTCAGGGTGTGAACAAAACTTATGATCTTCATCTTTTATGGAATAACATTGGATCCACACTGGATCTTTTTCCAAAATCATCATATTTTTCTAAATATTTTCTTCCTTTATTAGAGTTTAACTTAAAATTAATTCAAAAATATATATCAATGGCCATAGTCAGGATATATTGAGAGTTAATTTCATTTTAAACCCTATAAAGGCACCAAAATATGTTTTATTCTTCACTTGAATTTAAATACGATTATTATATAATACATTTTATGACCATAGTCAGAAATGTATTATATCTTCAATCTTATTTCAATTCATTTAAAGAATGAAATATGCTTTTCAAAACTAAATTTTAAATTCTTTTAAATTCATTCATCATTCAGAATAAAATTATGTCATATTTTTAAAATCCAAGAGATTTTGAGATAATTCTTCAAATAGCTTCTCCACTTCTCAGATCAATCTTCAATTCTTATTTATAAATTCAAATTTCCCTTTTTATTCTCAACTCTCATTTTATTTCAAAAATTCAAACTTCAATTTCAAAGTCCAATTCGACTTTGAAATTTCAAATTCATTTCTAGATTCAAAATTCAATTCCCAATTCAAATCAAATTTCAAAGTTCATTTCAAACTTTGAATTTCCAAAATTTATTTTTCATAGTTCAAATTCAACTCAATATTCCAGATCAAAGTTCAATTCAACTTTGAAATCCCAGATTCATCATCTGATTCCAAAAATTTTGAATTTTAATTTGAGTTTATTCTCTCTTCAAATTCTCAAATTCTTTCTGTAATTTTCTAAGTTTAGATCTTCAAAAAATTAATTCATTTTGGGAAATCAAGAATCAAAGCTTTTGAGGTTGGCTCTAAAAAATCGTTTTTTCTCTTAAATTCAAAAATTAAAAATCAAAATTCAATCTGGATTCTCAAATCCCAAATCCATCTTAAAGATTTATCTGAATTTTTTGAATCCAATTCCAATTTTCAAAGTTTCACCTTAAATTCTGGGTTTTTCAGATCCAATTCCATCTTGGATTCTAGATCCAATTCCACCCTGGATTCAGATTTTCAAATCCAATTCCATCTTGAATTCCAGACTTCGGATCCAACTCCATTTAGGATTCCAGATTTCGGATTCAACTCTATCTTGGATTCCAGACTTCAGATCCAATTCCATTTAGGATTCTAGATTTCGGATTCAACTCCATCTTGGATTCTAGATTTTGGATTCAACTACATCTTGGATTTCAGACTTCGGATCCAATTCCATTTAGGATTCTAGATTCTGAATTCAAATTCCATCTTGGATTCCAGACTTCAGATCTCATTCCATTTAGGATTCATATTTTTCAAATCCATCTAGGATTCTAGATTTCAGATCAAATTCTATTCCAGATTTAAAATCCAGTTCCATTTCCAATTCTCATTTTCAAAGCCAATTTCAAATCTATTTCTTAAGTCTAAATTCAAAATTCAATTTCTGTTTTAGGTTCTGAATTCAAAATTTCCTTTTTTAAAATCGATTCTTGAAAATCGATCCAAATTCAAAGTCCATTCTGACTTTGAAAATTCATTCTTATTTCAAAATCTGGCTCTAAATTCTTTTTCTCTTCATTCAAAGGCTTATCTTTCCAAATTTTGATCATTCTGAGACCTGGGAATTTCAAGTCTCTTCTTCCAGATCTATTTCAAATTCTGAATTAGATTCAAAATCTAACTTTTTTAAATCAATTTCAAACCTTGGAATCATTTCTTCACTACAGTATCAAATTTATTTCAGAATCACTTGAAAAATCTCTAAACTATTTTCTGAAAAGCATACATTTCTACATTTGCATTGCACAAGCATGATTCTTTGTGCATTTTAGACTTAGAATAAATTCTTAGATAATATTTTAGCAAAGCAAAAGGCATAAATTCGATCCTTGGTTCAATTACCCCTGGTAAAGGTGCCAGGAACGGTCGAACCTCGTATCGACGAGTGAATCTCGCCTCTCTATTTTCCCGCAAATTTTTAAAACAGAGGCTAGTAATTTTCAAAATCTTTTCAAAATTTTGGTCAGATGAGACATTCATAAAAGAATTCCTCTCTTTTTTTTCTTTTTCTCTTCTCTCTTCCTTTCTGTCTTTTACTTCCCCTTCAAAAAGGGAGATAGAGATTAGAAAGGAAAAGAGAAGGAAAAAAAGGAGGATACAAGAGGAAAAATTTTGCGATGGTCACACCCTTCTACCTCTCTGATCGTCGGACATCCAATTTATGGTATGTCTTCCTCTCTCTAACTCTTTTAGTTAAAACCTAGTAGTAATAGTGTGTTGTGTTGTTTCTTTCGTAGATTCATAATTTTGTCAGCCTTAGCATAAGTTCACGCTTAAACCAACGTTCAAAAATTGAGTGTAGGGCTATTTGTTAGATTAGTGTCGTTGCTGAATTACACTTGCTATGGTTTGTATGTGAGAATCAGCTAGGGTTTTGCTAGCCAATTCTTAGTGCTTTGTCTTGAGATATTACTTTGCATATTCAACATACGTTTTAGGTAAATTAGGTGAGATCTAGTTTGATTATTAGGTAGTGTGAATGGTTAAAATCAGCATGCGGGTTATTTGAGTTTCCAGATTTCATGTGGATTAATGTTCCTTACGTGCTGCTTGAATTTCCAGATTGTGCTTTGCCTAATGTTGCCATGTGTTTTAATTGAATGTCCAGATTGGCATGTTGGTTTTGTTTTAGAATAATAGCATTTTGGAAATCTCTGTTCCTTTGAGTCAATTTGCTTTGAAAAAGTCATAACATTATAATGACTCAAATCGAATAGAAATTAGTCTAGTCAATTTTGGTTTAGATAGTTTAGGCTTTTAATTAGGATAGTTACTGTAGATTAATCCATCTGTAAGGCAGTTGCCATTCATTTTAAATTTTGGAGTTAGTAAAAGTCAAATAAATTAGTGACTATCTCTGCTGTTTTTACACTTCGCAGGTTGCATGTTAATGGATTTCTCTTGTACTTAGTCGCCTAGAGCCCTCTTGCCGATCTTGGGCATTGATCCAAGAGGAGTCAAATTCAGTAGTGTTGCATGTTTGAACATTTCAGTCTTGTGGTCATGTGTTTACAGTAAGATAAATTTCTAGTGAGTACTTGCAGTTAATGCAGATTCGTAGCCTTAAGGGTGCTCATCAGCGAACCAAAAATCGGGTAGACCCTTTCTACCCGATTTAGGTCTTTTGCATGCGAGAAGGTGTGTTGTCGAATTCATGTTTTTAACCGCAATATCTGATTTGTTAGTTTACTATTAGTGAAGTTGTTTAGGCTTGAATAGCTTTGATTTGCCCCACTTAGTTGGTATGTTAATTTAGTTCTAAGGTTTAACCCTACTTAAATGTATTTCCATTCCTGTAGATATTAGTATTGGGATGTAGATTAGGGCTGTTTGATTTTTATTTAGTGTTTATGTTTCCAGCAGGTATCCAACTATTAATCATTAGCATACGTGGTGTTGAGTAGTGTAGTTTAGTTAGATTAAGTAATTTTAGTGGTTGTTATCGATTTCTATACATAATTGGTTCGTTAGGCAAAATTCGAGTAGATTAACTCTAGTCGAGTGAGGCATTCTATACTTAGGTGAGTTTGCAGTAGATTTTGGATTTTTCTGTGATTTAGCAGCATAATTAGGGTATGATAGTGTGAGTAGGGTAATCAATATTTTTAAGTTGGTTTCAGTGTTGCTTTGACCATTGTCCTTTTAGAAGTTCTTGATAGCCATATTGCGTAATCATCACTGAATCTGTGATGCTTATCTCCCAAACATCCGGGTTGATATTCGTGATCCGAGAGTTGTGTTGGATTCATGATCATGTCAGGAATCCAACAAAATTAAAATCCATTCTTCTGAAAGACTTATAAAATTTGAATGACGGACTACTCAACCAGAGTCCGATTGAATGGATTTTAATTTTGTTGAGTAGTCCGTCATTCAAATTTTATAAGTCTTTCAGAATTTAGGGTTTAGGGTTGCGTAGGGGCATAGTTGTCTTTTTCTATTTTACGTAATTGTTCTAATTTTGGTTTTTAGTATTCTATTGAGTTTCAAATGTTGGTCCTGAGTTAATAGCAGCATTTGAGTAATTAGTTTAAAGAATTAGCTCGGGTAAATTCTCGTTTTCCGTATAAATTAGAGTATTAATTAAATTTAGTATTAACATAGACTTAGCTATTTTTAAATTGCCGAGTAGCTCAACTAACTTCATTTTTTTTTTGTGTTTTGCAGGTGATACAAAGCTGCAGTTCTCTGCATACTTCGTAAAGCTTTGAATTCATCTCATCATTTTTCTTGTTCATAACTTGTTCAATTTAATTTGCATTATATTATTCTCTGTAATTGAACAAGTTTGATATCAATAAAGTGAAATTGTTCAATTTAATTTGAGTGTATTCTGTTCTCTATGGATCGACCCGTACTTGCCACATTCGTGGAAAGTCGGTTTTATTACTTGATTGGTAATTTTTCAAAATGTTTTCAACGATAAAATAAAGTTCTAAAATCACACTCACAAAAATCCGATCAGAAGCCTTTGTTGCAATTTTAATAAAAGAATGACTCATAAGATTATATCAAGATGCAATTGTTGGTTTTCAATCAACATCATCTAATCTTCTATAATGAGCTTGAGATACTCCACTTTTGACATCCTTTGTCCACCTTTTCGAAATATATTGTTTAGTAATATACTTAATGCCCATAATATCTAGTATCTTTATTGCATGGCGACATAAAATTCAAATTTCTTACAACTGCATGTAATTGAATTCATGGATGAATCAAGTGAAACAAGATATTATTTCACACTTTTATAAGAAGTTACTGTATATTTATGAATTGTTCCCTCTGTTCCAATGGAACTAAAGTTATAATCCATGCTAAAACTTGCCTCCTTCCTGATCCACTCAATAACGGTGGATGTGTAGACCATTGCAACTTCCTGGGGCAAGTTACAATACAACATGATTAGCGTACTTTGATTTGCTTTGATATTCCTTCCACCAATGTGTTGTATCATTCAAGAAAACGCAAAAGACCAACCTTTGAAGTCAATAACCTTTTCAATGTAGCATTCATGCTTTCACTTCTTTGTGTTGAAACCATATCAACACAAAAATGATCACGGCCATATGCTAAAGCCCATTTTTCATTATTTTTGAAAGCCTTTGCCAACCAATCATTATCTAAAAGATCATACTTCTCTAACATTATTTGCCATGAATGCAAAAAACTCACATCATCATCATCACATGCAAATATACACTTGCCAGAAACGTTCTTGAAGCCAGGTTCACTATTGTATATTTGGCCCATGTGTTTAGCTGCATTTTGATACATATGCCACACACATAACCTATGATGTGTGTCTAGCCACACTTTTCTTAGTGCACTTGCAATTGATTGATCCTCATATGTTAATATCACTTTTGGGCATCACCTTCTCATAGCCCTTTGAAATGTTTCAAATACCCATTCAAAAGACTCAATTGTTTGACCATACATTACTGCAGCTCCAAACACAATTGTTTGTTTAAGATGGTTTACACCAACAAAAAGTGCAAATGACCTATGTTGATTGTTTACATTGAATGTGGTGTCAAAACAAACAACGTCTCCAAAACAACCAAAGTTTATTCTGCCCCACAAAAGTTTTTGATCATATCATCATAGTCCATCTGTGTTGAATTAAAAAATGATGGGGCAGTTGTTGCTTTGTCTCCAAGATACTGCATTACAGCTCCAATTTCTCTAATTTTGGGATTGATTGACTGTTTTGTCCACAAATAGCTTTTTAGATCCATTGGCAAAAAAGTTAGGTTTCTAATTCCTCCAACTCCTTTTTCTAAACCCCTCATCGCCACAGTAGGTGTTACGCCAACACTATCAACCATATCTGCAAAAAGCTTATGCAATTTTCCCATTGTCCGATAAGACCTTAGGTTAGGGGCTTTCCTTAGAGTAGCGAGTGCATGGTTATGGGTAGGCTGAAAAGTAGGCATAAAAAACTTTTCATTCTTCCCTTTTTTAACAACCAATTTTGCAGTACAACCACATCTTGTGTATGCTCTCATCTTACTTTTGTTACCATCTTTCTCCTTAGCATTAAAGCCTTCTTTACTACATGTGAATTCCTTACGTGTCACTCTATCGTACTTGTTCTTAGAAAAGTTCTGCCTTCGAACACTGAAACCTTGATTTTTTGCATATAAATTATACAAATCATATGCACTCTCATCGTCATCAAACTTCATACCAATCTCTGGAATGCAACTACTTCCCACAAGTGCCTCTTTTGTGGATATATGCACATTTGCTGATGTAGAAATCTCACCTTCAGTGTAATGACTATTTTTTTTATGCATTAGGAGAAGCCATTATCTGAAAAGACATTTGTATTAGATACAATGCTATGCAATGTTCTGATATAATTTTTGAAAAGAGAATGAACATTATTTCAAGGAAATTTCCTTAAAAATCAAGATTGCGTAATTTGTTTAAAATCTTTGACAAATAAAACATAAACAAAAAGATGCATTTATACATTGTATCAATTCTTTCAAAATGTAGATTCATATAATACAATAAATAAATCTCAATAAGTCAGTCAAGCCTCACAAAGCAGCAAAAGAAAGGCCAACACTACAACTACTTATCCCAGATGTCAATTCATCAAAACCTAAAGCTATATAGCAGTGTTGTGAAAAGCGTTGAGGCGTAGCGAGGCGCTCCACCAAAAACCGAGGCGAGGCGTAAAGCGTAAGCCTCAAATTTTTTTGAAAACTTTAAAAAAATTATAAATATATATAAAAATACAAATAAATAAAGAAATGCTTTATTGATGAAATAACAACCAATAAGAAATAGAAAATCTCAAATAAGTACTAAAAAATATGAGATTAACATATAAAAGTAACTAAAAACTGATTATATAACTAAAAAATATATGAGATTAACCTACAAAAGTTAAAATATATGAGATTATTCCAAAAAATATGAGATTAACATATAAAAGCAACTAAAAAAATGATTACATAACTGAAAAATATATGAGATTAACCAACAAAAGATAAAATATACTAAGAAACCGATTACTTAACTGGAAAATATATGAGATTAACCAACAAAAGTTAAAATATATGATATTAACATATAAGAGTAACTAACAAACTGATTACATAACTAGAAAATATATGAGATTAACCAAAAAAAGTTAAAATATACTAAGAAACTGATTACATAATTGAAATAACTGGAAAATACATAAGATTAACTTACAAAAGTTAAAATATATGAGATTATTCTAAAACATGTGAGATTAACATATAAAAGTAACTTAACACTGATTACATAACTGGAAAATATATGAGATTAACCAGCGAAAGTTAAAATATACTAAGAATCTGATTACATAACTGGAAAAACTGCAAAATATATGAGATTAACCTACAAAAGTTAAAATACATGAGATTATTCTAAAAAATATGAGATTAACATATAAAAATAATTAAAAAACTGATTACATAGCTGAAAAATAGATGAGATTAACCCACAAAAGTTAAAATATATTAAGAAACTAATTACATGACTAAAATAATTGAAAAATATACGAGATTAATCAATATATGAGATTAACCTATAAAAATTTTGCTGGTTATGTCTCAAAAATCTTGTTGGAAAGTAAAAAAAAATGCCCCAGGCTTGCGCCTTGAGACACAGAGGGCCGTGCCTCAAGGCGAGGCGCGCCTTTTGTGCCTCAAGGTGCGTTTTTTATAACACTGCTATATAGGCTGTGGAAGAGAGAAAATTTAGTTAAAACTTGTGATAACTTCAAGGCATTATACAACAGAAACGAGTACTCCTACTAATAAACTCGTTAAGCTCCAATAAAATCATGTTTAACAGTCATTCAAGCAGAAAGAAACTATTTCAACAAAAACCAAACAATTCCAATCAACACTAATAACATAAACCAGTTTTCCTTTTCCTTTGAATGCTCATCAACATTTCGCTCATGGACATGACCAACCCAAGTGTATTCACGAGTTTAGTTGTTGGGCTGGGATATCCGTAACTACCAGGGAGGAGCAAGGGAAAGGAAATGTAAGTATCTTGTGCAAAATAAATAGAAATATCATGCTGATAATATATACAAGTAGATAAAGAAAAAAACTAACTTTTTAGGTAAGTGACATCTTCAAACTTTCAGAGTTTTCCCTCCATCAGATACTCGCCATACATGAGAAGCATGTGATTTTCCTTTATATAACATGTTTTCTCTATGTATGGTACCTTCCATGGAAGATGCTTCTCACTTTTCTCACGTGCTTCATTCTGTCTCTTTTTTCTTTGTTTTCAAGTCATTAGAACCTGTCTTTACTATGTTTTGCAAGCATTTGCTTTCAATGCCTTAGAAATGAATCTCTACAACTTGTGCAATCTTCTTTGTTTAACAGAAATTGTTAAGTCAAGCTATTTCTTTGATAATAGATGCAACTATATATATATATTATGTTTCACTCTGTGTCACATGGATGCGAGAATGGGCCGCTATGCGGATACACTTTGGCACAACACGTCAATTCTTAAAAATCAGGACATGGGAACATGGATCTATATATATAATACTGATTAAAAACATCAAATACTAGTACTAAGTTAATGGAATGTAAATTATGACAAATAAAAGACATGAAATTAATATTTTAAAAGGAAATAAGATGCAGTTAAAGATAGAATGTTGACTTTGTCTGACAGTGGCATCAGAGATATGCTTGTGGTTGTCAATGGAGTTCAATGGTAGCAAAGCTTGCACAACCAAAGAGAAGAGCCTCTTTGATTATTTATTCCACCTCTTAACAAGTCAGATGAGATGCCAATACAAGATAAACTAATGTTTTCTATGGTTTGATGCAGCTTTTAAACCGAACTTCAAAATTTTCCAGATTTAAGACATCCAAAAGCTAGCAAAGAAATAGAGGAGTATATTGAAAATTTGTTCGATTCGGTCCGCAGAGCCATAAAAAATCCCTATCTTTGGTGGACTATCAAAATTTTTGTCAGCAGTCCAGAACATCCCGGATGGTGTCTCGTTTTTTTGGGATATTTCCCGGTTCCCTACATGAAAACCGGATATTCTTATTTTTGTGGAAAGCTAACACATAGTTCTACACTTTTCATGTTCAGTGTTATGGCTAAAACTATGCATAAATATCTCAAATTTATCAGTCTTTCGGTTGGTGCCGATTTATAGTGTCTTTCAAAAAATCTCTTTTGCGATTTGTAGTGTCTTCAATAAATCTCTATTGCGATTTATGGTGTTTTGATAAATCATGGTGCGATTTATAACTTTCTTTAATAAATTGCTATTGACAGTGTCTTCAGTAAATCTCTATTGTGATTTAAAGTGTATTCAGCAAATCGCAGTACGATTTATAGCTTTCTTCGATACATCGCTATTAGAATCAGGACCAACTTGTCAGGAGCATATCTCTATAACCAGAGATCATATTTCAGATCCGTAAAAAGTGGTACCTTTATAATTAAATCTAGTTTATTTATGTCAATTTTTAGCAATTTTTATGGTCATTTCATACCGCAGTTTGATTAAAAACCAGACCCCTGTCATTCTACATTCTTTAAGTTATACAGTTTTAAGTCCTCTGATAAAATGACGGTATCACTCTGAATACAAGTCCGTTTTAGGTGTTATTGGACATTATGGAAAGCTTAGATATAGTACTTTAACTTTGTAGTTGATGACTTTGTTCTATTCTGTCTGCAATACCATAAAAAATCCATGCCTTTGGCGGACCACCGAACTTTTTGTCAGCAGTCCAGAACATCCCGGACGATGTTTGGTATTTTAAGGATATTTCCCGGTTCCTCCATGAAAACCAGATATTCTTGTTTTTATGGAAAGCTAACGCATATCTCCACACTTTTCATGTTCAGCGTTATGGCTGAAACTCTGCATAAACATCTCAAATTCATCAGTCTTTCGGTTGGTGCCGATTTATAATGTCTTTCGGTAAATCTTTATTGCGATTTGTAGTGTCTTCAATAAATCTCTATTGCGATTTATGGTATTTTTGGTAAATTGCGGTGCGATTTATAACTTTTTTCAATAAATCGCTATTGACAGTGTCTTCAGTAAATCTCTATTGTGACTTATAGTTTATTCAGCAAATCGCAGTGCGATTTACAACTTTCTACGGTAAATTGCTATTGAAATCAGGACAAACTTGTCGGGGGCATATCTCCCTAATCGAAGATCGTATTTACGATTCATAAAAGGTGGTGTCTTTGAAATTGAATCTAGTTTATTCCTGTTAATTTTAAGTAATTTTTATGGTCATTTCATGCCCCAGTTTGATTAAAAACCAGACCCCTATCATTCTACATTCTTTAAGTTATACAGTTTTAAGTCCTCTGATAAAATGACAGTATCTCCCTAGATGCTTGTCGATTTTAGGTGTTTTTAGATATTATGGAAATCTTAAATGTAGTCCTTCAACTTTGTAGTTGATGATTTTGTTCGATTCAGTCCACAAGGCCATAAAAAATCCCTGTCTTTGGCAGACCACCGAAATTTTTGTCAGCAGTCCAGAACATCCCAGATGGTGTTTGGTATTTTCTAGATATTTCCCATATCCCTTCATGAAAACCGGATGTTCTTATTTTTGTGGAAAGCTAACGCATAGCTCCACACTTTTTATGTTCAGCATTATAGCTGAAACTGGGCATAAACATCTCAAATTTATCAGTCTTTCGGTTGGTGACGATTTATACTGTCTTTCGATAAATCTCTATTGTGATTTGTAGTGTCTTCAATAAATCTCTATTATAATTTATGGTATTTTTACTAAATTGTGGTACAATTTATAACTCAATAATGAAAAAATTGTTTTTTACGGATCGAAAATCTGATCTTCGGTTAGGGAGATACGCCTTCGGCAAGTTGGTCTTGATTCAAATAGCGATTTATGCATAACAATTTGCTGAATAACACTATAAATCGCTATAGCGACTTGTAGTGTCTTCAATGAGTCACTATAGAAATTTGTGGTGTTATTCAGTAAATCACTATTGTGACTTATAGTATCTTCAGCAAATCGTTGTGCGATTTATGACATAAATTGTTACTTGAATGGGGAACAACTTGTCGGGGGCGTATCTCCCTAACCCGAGATCATATTTCAAATCCGTAAAAAGTGGTGCCTTTGTTATTGACTCTAGTTTATTCCTGCCATTTTTTAGTGATTTATATAGTCATTTTATTTTCTATTTTAATTAAAAACCAAGCCCCTATTATTCTGCATTATTTGAGTTTCACAGGTTTTTAGTTCATTTTGCAAGAGTCATATCTTCCCCAATGGGAGATCATTTTCCAAATCTGTAAAAAGAGTTTTCTTTCTTTATGCGTCTAGTTTATATCTGAATTTTTTTATAACTTTCTATACTCATTTGATATTTCAAATTCGTTAAAAACTGAAACTGGTTACAGAACTTCAAATTCTGTAACAGGTTCATTTCCTGTTTGGAAACAATGACTTTTCAAAGTCATCATTTTCAAACCAAAATAGATTTTCCAAGTCATTTTATTTTCTCAAGTCATTTTCAAAAAATCATCATATTTTCTAAAAATTCATTTCCTTCCTTTATTAGGATTCAAAATAAAGATTAATTCTAAGTATATTTCTAACCATAGTCATGAATATATGAAAATTTAATCTTATTTTAATTCTATAAAGGCACAAAATTAATTTCATTCCTTATTGGAATTTGAATAAAGATTAAATTAGAATATGTTTGTGACCATAGTCATGAATATATTAAAATTTAATCTTATTTTAATTTTATTAAAGAATGAAATTTGCTTTCTAAATTCAGTTTCAAACAAATTCTTTAAAGCATTCATCATTTAAGATAGAATTGCATCACCATTTTCCATCCTTTTCAAATCATTTTTCAAATTTCCAAGTAAATTTTGAAATAATTTTTGAAAACGTTTTCATTCCTAAAATCATTGTTTTACTTTATTTCATAAATTCAAATTTATTTTTCAAATTTGAAATGAATTCAAATTTGAAAGTTTTGAAATCGAAGATTTGGAAATCGAATTCAAAGTCAAGTTTTTAGAATTTGAGATTTGATTTGAATAGAGAATCAAGATTGGGGTAAAGAATTGAATTAAATATTTGAAATTGAAATAAAATTCAAAGTTGGAATGTAAAATTCAAAAATATAATTTTAGAAATAAAATTGGAAATTGAAAATACATCACAACAAAGCAGTGGATTAGCGACGACCACATTCCGTCGCTAACTGGCTTAGCGACGACGAGGTGACCGTATGCTTACGTCACGAATTTTTCGACGCTAATTGGCGACAAAATAAATTCGTCGCCCGATCCATCGCTAATTGCGACAGAATAACGAGCGACGCATTCCGTTGCCAATCTGCTGGTACTAAACGACGACCTCATTTGGTGACGGATTTACATCCGTCACTAAGCCGCTGCTAGATTTATATGCATAGCGACGGAAACATCAGTCGCTAATCCGTCACAAACATGAAAAAAAAATAAAAAAATTTATTTGAAAATTAAATACCGAGAATGGTACAATTTATATTTCTTGTACAATTTATATTTCCTGTAAATAAAAAACAAACTACACATAAAATTTCATATAAAAGGAATCTACAACAATTAATCGTTTCACCTTAAAATTAACAAGTTTAATTCTTTACAATTCAACAATTACAATTTGAAAAAAAAAAAATAGAACTTCTTCAACACAGTTCTCTAATCATCGCCAAGATTTTGTGTGTCTTCTTGTTCATTGCCTTTATCTGTCCCTTCAGCTCCGCTACGCTGATTATCGCTAGCAGCCTACACAAGAAAAGAACAATCAATATTGATAAACAAAATATAATGAAATAAATTACACACTATATGTGATTCTATCATGTGCTCATATGTGTTCTAAGACAATAAAAAAACTTTATATGTGATTCTATCATGCTCATATGTGCTATAAGGCAGGCAAAAAACTCTATATGTTATTCTATCATGAATTATATGTGTTTTAAGGCATTAAATTTTTTTTATATGCGATTATATCATGCTCAGATGAGTTCTAAGGCAACTAGAAAAACTCTATATGTGATTCTACCATGCTCATATGTGCTCTAAGGCAGGCAAAAAGCTATATATGTGATTCGATCATGCTTATGTCTGTTAAGGCAGTCAAAAAATTGAATATGTGATTATAGCATGCTCATATGTGTTCTAAGGCAGACAAAAAAACTCTATATGTGATTCTATCATGCTCATATATGCTCTAAGGCAGACAAAGCAAAAAACTTTATATGTGATTCTATCATGAATGATATATGTTCTAAGGTAGTAAAAAAACTCTATATGTGATTTTGGCATGCTCATATGTGTTTTAAGGTAGTCAAAAAACTGAATATGTGATTATTACATGCTCATATGTGTTCTAAGGTAGTCAAAAAACTGAATATGTGATTATAGCATGATCATATGTGTTCTAAGGCAGTCAAAAAAACTTTATATGTGATTCTATCATGCTCATATGTGCTCTAAGGCAGGCAAAAAACTTTATATGTGATTATAGCATGCTCATATGTGCTCTAAGGCAGGCAAAAACTCTATATGTGATTCTATCATGCTCATATGTGCTCTAAGGTAAGAAAAAAGTTATATATGTGATTCGATTATGCTCATATGTGTTCTAAGGCAGACAAAAAAACTAAATATGTGATTATACCTGAGAGGGACTTGCAATCAAAGATCTCCTGTTCAGCACAAAACTGTTGAACTCATCTTGAAGAAAGAGGACGACCGTGTCATGAAAGTAGTCATTCAGTGTGTCCTCAATGATCTGGCGTACATCATCACCGGAAAGAATAGGCTGCTGCTTGGAGCTTATGTCGGCGGAAGAAGTCTGTAAGCCGTAACTAGAAGAACCAATAACTGGTGAAGTGTTCATATTACTCCCAAACCCGAACACACGACCTTTTTTGGGTTCACCTGCTGCATTCACCCATGCTGCAGGATCAAATGATGGATGCTGAGTAGCGTCATCGCCATATCGCTCTACCATATGTTGCTCATATGCCTCCTACAAAATAATGTTTAAAATATGCATTAATAATTAATGATAACATTATGATAACTTGCATATTGCAATGATTATTAATAGAATAAATATATACCGTTGTCGTTCGTGCCTTCTCTGATACGAAGACTCCCATGGTCTTCTGTTTATGTGTTTCAACAAACACATCCTTATGTGGTACAATGCCTCCTTTTTCTGCTTTCTGCGAAGTTAAAAGACAAAAGATTTAGTTCACAAGTTTGCAACAATACTTATAAAATTAATATTATATATTGATGAGTTACCATTTTCTTTAGGTGGCTCCCAAATGTCTTAGATCCACCTGTGTGTAGATGGGCTTCAGGCATTTTCGCTCGATTTTGTGCAGCCTTCGCAGAGCGATTTCGAAATGCATATCCAGCCCACTTATCACACATTTCATCCCAATAATCTCTCGTGATAGTAATAGGACCATGGCCCTTCCACTGTAGTGGATCATCTATTACGCCAGATGTTTTTTTTGCTGCAGTTCTCATATTGTGCAGCATGTCTGCAAATCGATTGGTAGCCACCTTCTGCCACACCTTCCTTGCATCATTTTCTTCCATCGTAGTTACAAAGCGATTTGAAGCCTACAAATATTTTCAGAAAGTTAGTAGACATGACTTAAAAAAATTAAATATGAAACACATTAACTATGAGAAACAACTGTATACCGTGAATGAGGACCACACTCTGTCTAACACCTCCTTTGGGTACTCTTTCCATTGAGCAACCGATCCTGGTAGATGTTGAAGAAGTGAATTCCTAATTTCCCGTACTACTTCTTGTGGCTCAAACCTCATGCTGCACATGAATTGGTACATAATAAATATCAATATAAAATATTTATAAGATATGCAATAATTAAAAACGAACTACTTACGGTCGATTATCGATATACACTATTCGAATGAGTCTTCTTGTGCCAGACCGAGAAGACCCTGCTTCGTGTGTTGGCTCCTGACTTGTGTGATCAACTGGTCTAGGTGGGTCGTGTATAGGCGAAACATCATCTGTAAAAAAATACGTTAGAAATTCGCAGAATGCTTATTTGAACTAATCAAGCATCCAATTAGTTAAATGATATACCTATCACAGGAGCCCGTGAAGATGAAGGCTGAGTCTGGCTACTACTGGATGAGCGACCACTGTAACCTCCACGAACCATATTCTAACAAATAACATATGTCATACAATACATTCAAATAATTCACATCAAATATTACAATACATTCAAGTCATTCACATCAAGTATTACAATAATTCAAATTATTCGCATCAAGTATTGCAATACATTCAAATGATTCGCAACAAGTATTACAATACATTCAAATCATTCATATCAGGTACTGCAATGCACTCAAGTCATTCACATCAAGCATTGCAATGCATTCAAATCATTCGCATCAAGTATTACAATGCATTCAAATAATTCAAATCATTCACATCAAGTATTGCAATAATTCAAATCATTTGTATCAAGTATTACAATACATTCAAATAATTCAAATCATTCACATCAAGTATTGCAATGCATTCAAATCATTCGTATCAAGTATTATAATACATTTAAATAATTCAAATCATTTACATCAAGTATTGCAATACAACTCATTTATTCGCATCAAGTATTACAATACATTCAAATAATTCAAATTATTCACATCAAGTATTACAATGCATTCAAATAATTTGTATCAAGTATTACAATACATTCAAATAAAATTTTTAATCATTCACATCAAGTATTGCAATACAACTCATTTATTCGCATCAAGTATTACAATACATTCAAATAATTCAAATCATTCATATAAAGTATTGAAATGCATTTAAATAGAGGTTTGTATTACAAGATTTTGCTCACTAGCTTGAGAATTCTTTCTCGTCACTTGTTTGACTTTCTTCTTCTTCTTCTTCATTGTTTACCCATCCACTTGGTACATCATTTGGATCATATTCCTCTATGAATGTTTCATCGGCCAATGGAGATATGACATGCATATCATGCGCAACATCGTGACCATAAGCGAAGTCATAGATATCATCTGATTGATAGTAATCGTTGTCTTCAGCTAACTTATCTTCCTGTAACTGATCATACTCAGGGTATAGTTTGGACTTCACCTTGCAAACTGCCCACCATTCATTTCTATCTGACTTTTTTATACTCGGATATGAAGTATAATAAACTTGTTGAGCTTGCGAGGCTAATATGAATGGTTCATATGTTCCAAACCTAGATTTATGATTCACCTCCACAATGCCTGAAACTTTGTTGAGTCTTGTTGTAGTTGGATCAAACCAATGACACTTGAATAAAGTTACCCTATTATTTATGCCTAAGTAAGTCAACTCCATTATTTCCTCTATAACACCATAGTAATCATGTTCATTTTCACCGTAGTTTCTACCCTTGACACACATGCCACTATTCATCATTGATTTGTTTATACCGTAATCTTTTGTATGAAATCAATAGCCATTTACGATGTATCTGTTGTAGCATTGCATAACTTTGGTCGGACTATTTTCTAAATCACATATTCCTTGATCTTTAACATCACCATGGCGGACCTACGCACAGACAAAAACAATGATTGTGATCACGACCAATTAAGTAACTTAGTGTTGTTTACAAGTACAAAATTTATGTTAGCTTCTTTACCAACTGTTTCAACCACTCCACAAACTTAGTTCCATGTTCTTTTTGTACTTCTGCATCAGTGAGATGTGAAACTTCTTTTTGCAACTCCAGATCAAATCTTCTGCAAAGCATAAATACTTATATTACCGAGCCATGTATCCACGTATAAAACATAAAAGGATTTATAATTGTGTTGCGTCTACATATACTTACTCGATGTATGGGTCGATCACTGAGCAATTAAAAAGAATATAGATGTGTGCTGCGTCTTGCTCTTGATCTGTCAAGAGCCTTGATCGGCAACTACCAAATGCATGCCCAAGTGGTTGAAATATCGACAGTGTGTCAGCTACAATTACTTGTTCTTCATCATCGTTATGGGGCAGGCATGTGTAATGTGTTGGAATATGAGGTTCTAAGTACATAAATGAGAAATTTGAAATCTCTTCTAAAGTGTACGTCTCACAAATAGAGCCTTCTACTCTTGCTTTATTATGAACCTTTTTTTTGAGGTCGAACATGCATCTGGCAAAAACATACATTTCAAATTTTAAATATCTGTCATTAAAGAGACAAATATAAAAAACATATACCTTTCAAATGGGTACATCCATCGATATTGCACAGGGCCACCAACCCTTAGTTCATATGGCAAATGTATGATCAAATGTTGCATAACATCGAAAAATGCTGGCGGAAATATCTTTTCTAGCAGACAAACAGTGGTGATGACAGAGTCCTCGAGATTCTTTACATTTGATACTACGACCTCCGATGCGCACAATGTTCTGAAAAATTCGCTCAACTCATACAATACCCCCTATATAGGTTTGTCTAACATATCATAGAATGCTAGGGGTATCAATCGTTGCATAAAAATATGACAATTATGGCTCTTCAACCCATATAACTGTCCATCGTCAATCTTCACAGCCCGAGCAATGTTAGAGACATATCCATCTGGAAATCTCAATTGTCTCAACCATTGACATACATGTTTTATTTTATCAGGTCCGAGCACGTACTTTACCTTTGGTTTCAGTACTTTGTTATTATACTCTTTGAGTTCCAATTCTGGTCTTTTACATATTAATTTTAAATCCATACGGGCCTTCGGATTATCCTTCGTTTTCCCTTTAACATTCATTACTGTATTGAACACATTATCAAACACATTTTTCTCCACATGCATCACATTCAAATTATGTCATATCAATAGGGTTGGCCAATACGGTAGTTCCCAAAAAATAGATTTCTTCGTCCAATTGTGATCCTTCCCAAATCCATGGAAGGGTGTAGGACTGCGGGCATCTGTTAATACATTTGGAAAGTATTGCAATCTTCTTAGAATATCTATGCCAGACAATCTTGAAGATGAACCTTTTATTTCAGTTGTGCCTGCTTTAAACACATTCTTTTGTCATCAGAACGGATGGTCGCTGGGTAGAAATCAACGATGGCACTCAAACTAGCAAGGCTTCCTTCCATGCCTCAATCTAAAAGCTTTAGAATCCTCCATGCAGTACGGACATACCAACCTCCCATGTGTGCTCCAACCAGATAGCATACCATATGCAGGGAAGTTACTGATTATCCATAGAACAACGACCTTCATGTTGAATTTTTTTTTGTGGGCATCATATGTGGTAACACCGTCATCCCACAGTACTTTTAGTTCATCAATCAATGACCTTAAATATACATCAAGATTTTGGCCAGGTGAGGTCGGACCAGGGATCAACAGAGACAAGAAAAGATTTGGACGTTTCATACACAAGATTGGTGGAAGGTTGTATGAAGTTACAAATACTGGCTAGCATGAGTATGGAGTTGATCTACTCCCAAATGGATTAAATCCATCTGTACATAGACAGAGTCTAACATTTCGCACTTCCATTGTGAAGTTTTGATGAGTACAATCAAAGTGCTTCCAAGCTTCAGCGTCAACAGGATGCGTGATCTTGTTTTCATCGTGTCGAACTTTATTTGCATGCCATCTCATGTGTTTAGCTGTCCTTGAAGACGTATACAATCGCTGCAATCTAGGAGTGATATGAAAGTAGCAGAGCGACTTATATGAAACTTTCTTTGATCTCGTGCTACCATTGCCTCTTGTCTTTGGCTTGAACCGAGGATGCCCACATGACGGGCATGATATGTTGTTTTCCTGCTCCTTGAAATACAACATACAGTGATTTGGACAAGCATCAATCTTTTTGTAACCCATACTTAGAGCGTTGACCATAACTTTCGCACGATAGAAATTTTGTGGCAATTTCTATCTTTGGGCAACATACTCTTTACAATCATGCACAAACGGTCAAAACATGATTGACTCAAATTATTCTCGGACTTCAAATTCATTAGTTGAAGAACTGCAGACAAGATAGTGTGACTCTCGCAACTATTCCAAAGTGGCTCATCAGCATATCTAAGTAAATCATAAAATCTACTAGCTGCATCGTTTGGTGATTCTTCATCTACGGTAGTTCTTACATCACTAGAACTCATAGCAGAACCCAATTCTGTTCCTGCGACATCAAATATCAAATCCGTATATGGATTATCGTGCACCATATTCACCCGTGCATCAAAATCGTTTCTAAATTCTTCTCCATGAAACGTCCAGTTCTGACAATCACTCACAAAACCCTTCCTGTATAGGTGATGTCTAACGCTATAAGGTTCTACAAATCGATTATTCTTACAAATCTTGCAGGGACACCTAATCTGACCTATGGGATCCACTGTACTGACACTTGCCGTTGCAAATTCAATAAAACTTTCAACACCATCCATATATTCATGCGATAACTCATTGTACACTATCCTACGGTACATTCATTCATGGTTCGCTGTCATTTTCTTATGATGTTACGAATAATAACCTAACAAATTAAAAGAGAACAATCAGAATGCTACGATGAAGAAAATACCAAATTTATCATGCAATATATGATGTCATACAATAACAAGAATTTTGATGCATGCATTGATAACTTAATATTTTCATGTGCAAACTATTAATGACACGATACAATCATTTGAAGCATGCTTTCATTATACAATTTCACATGAAAGTCATAATCAAATTGAAAGTAACTACATGCAAGCATGAATACAATTACATCAAATATTGCAATACATCGTAATCATTCATATCAAACAAATGACAAATATGTACCTGCAGCAAACACACTTCAATATTTCACTAACTACTACCATGCCTAGCATGGACTCCGTACTCCAAAAATAAGAACACTTCCATATTCATACATTAAAATCATGCTCAGCATGATCTCCGAACTCAAACAAAGCAACCCTAAATATCAACAACTAAGTGAGTGTGTGAATAATAAAGTATTACATCTAATAAATTAAATAACATGTGATACACTTGCATCACTTACTCACCATGAGTATTTACCCGATTTGCATTATTTTTGTCACTTACTTACCACAGGTGGCTGAGCACAAGCTGGTTCCGTTGAAAAATCTGCACAAAAAAATGCTGTTTTAAAATGAAGTCACAAAAAAAAAAGAGACTGTTCCGGCAGGGGGTCGACTCCCCTGCGTTTCCGGCAGGGGGTCGACCCCCTTACAGAACATAGGGGGTTAACCCCCTTACGAAACATAGGGGGTTAACCCCCTTACGAAACATAGGGGGTTAACTGACCTCCTGTTCCGGCAGGGGGTCGACCCCTTGCTTGTTTCGGCAGGGGGTCGACCCTCTGCCTGTTCCGGCAGTGAGTCGACCCCCTGCCGAAACAGGCATGGGGTCGACCCCGTGCCGAAAATGCACCCCCTGCCGGAACAAGCAGGGGGTTAACCCCCTACGTTTCCAGTAGGGGGTCGACCCCTTGCCGGAAAAAGCAGGGGGTCGACCCCCTACCAGAACACGCGGGGGGGGCGACCACCTCGCTTATCTGTCTCCGGGCGGCGGCGAACGGCGGGGCCTGCGGACGGTGGGACCGGCGAACGATGAACGGTGGAAGTGGGCGAACGGCGGGAGCGAGCCAACGACTAGAACGGGTGAACGACGAACGACGAGAGCGAGAGCAGCGAAAGAAGAAAAGGAAAAGCTGTCTGGGATTAGGGTTATTCAAAAATTAGCGATGGCTTAGCGACGAATTAATTCTATCGCTAAGCCAACGTAAATCAAATTTACGAAACTAGCGACAGAATATAGTCCCTCGCCCATTCCGTCGCTAATTAGCGATGAAAAATCTTTTGTCGCAAACGTCATCGCCAAATGTTGCGGCCATTACGACAAAACAATATGTCGCAACATCCGTCGCTAATTAGCAATGGATGTGGCGACGGAATATATTTCGTCGCTATTTTCGTAAACTTCATTCATTATAGCGACAGATTGTTTTCGCTCGTTAATCCGTTGCTAACTAGCAACGGAAGTATTCCGTCGCTAACGATGTATTTTCTTGTAGTGATAGGTATTTAAAATAGGATTTAAAATTAAAGGGAATTGAAAATGGAATTTGAAAAATAAGTTTGAATTTATGAAATAAAGTAAAACAATGATTTTAGAAATAAAAAACGATTTAAAAAATTATTTCAAAATTCACTTGGAAATTTGAAAAATGATTTGAAAAAGATGGAAAATCATGATGCAATTCTATCTTAAATGATGAATGCATTTAAGAATTTGTTTGAAATTTAATTTGGAAAGCAAATTTCATTCTTTAATAGAATAAAAATAGGATTAAATTTTAATATATTCATGACTATGATCACAAACATATTCTAATTTATTTTTTATTCAAATTCTAATAAGAAATAAAATTAATTTTGTGCCTTTATAGAATTAAAATAAGATTAAACTTCCATATATTTATGACTATGATCACAAATATACTTAGAATTAATCTTTATTTTGAATCCTAATAAAGGAAGAAAATAAATTTTTAGAAAATATGATGATTTTTTAAAATGACTTGAGAGTGTAAGTCTATTTTTATTTAATAAAAAATAATAATTTTAAGTATTATTCATATTCTGACTATGACCGTCCATACAAACTTTACTTAGTTTTATGTTTCCTCTATTAAATGGTGCACGTGCCATTCGTGTTTCACCATAGTGTTATTGAAAAATGAAAATAAAAATAAAAATAAAAATACAACATATCAATTATGGAGAATGAAAAATTAAACTATATGTTCATTCATTCTAAACTAAGCATAAAGTAAACTTCTCATTAATTGATTTATTACAACCCTCGAATTTATACAATAATTGAAATAATAACAAATGAAAAATCCTACAAGATGAACAAACTTGTCAGCAATAAATGTAGGCTTTTTATGAATTCTTCCTCAATTATTAAAAACTTGAAGAATATAACCAAATAGCCTTTCATGCCTTAGAAATAAATAAAATAAAATAAAATAAAATAAAAGTAAATGACGCATGACTTTGCAAAGCATTTAAAAACGGTGCTTTAGAGTTGTGAATTTTTGAAATTGGGGTTTAAAACCTATAAATCTATTTTAAAACTTGAATTTAAAGTGAATTTAACTTTGAAATTGAGATTTTTATGAAAATATATTGAAAATGATTGAAATAAAAGCAAATAAACTCCAAAACTTGTTTGAAATGAAGTTAAAGCATTCTAACTTGATAAAATTTATTTTTAATTCATGAAATACATGAATTAAGTTTGAAAATTAAATTTAACAAAGATAAAGTGCCTAATTTAACTTCATTTTAACAAAGCAATGCTATTTTTTTTTTATTTATAAAATTGGTTTTGAAAGATGCAATGAATGAATGGTCAATGACCTTAGAAATTTCTACAAATGATATGCAAATGCTTAACAATCTTATGAATATTATGTTATAGAAAATCCTAAGCATTTATTTGAGGAAAACCCAAATTTGAATTCTTTTATCCAGATAAGACAAGATTTTGCACAATCAGGATTTTGTAGGTCAACCTGTCAGAGCATTTCAAACAAATGAAAGCCTTAAACAATACAGTTTTAGCTCAAAATGAGTCCATGGATTCACAACATATCAGGGAATCATTCCCTTTTTACAGAATATCAAAATCATTTCTGAAACTAGAGTTACGATCAAAACATTAGAGCATTAATTTCAGATACAACAATTTGGATTTTAACAGACAGGTTGCAGCAATTTGAGTGCTTCAGAGGAAAAACAAACCCAATTTATCCCACATTTTAGGGAGAAGATATTCAATTCAATCAGAAAACTAACCCAATTTATAGAATTGGAAAATCTATTTTGGTTTGAAAATGATGACTTTGAGAAGTCACTATTTCTCAACATGAAATAAACCTGTTACAAAATTTGAAGTTCTGTAATCAGTCTCGGTTTTTAACAGTTTGAAATATCAAATATGTATAAAAAGTTATAAAATTTTTTAGATAGAAACTAGACAAAACAAATAAGAAAACCCTTTTTGCAGATTTGGAAAATGATCTCCCATTCGGGAGATATGACTCTTGCAAAATGAACTAAAACCCGTGCAACTCAAATAATGCAGAATAATAGAGGCCTAGTTTTTAATCAAAATGAGGAATGAAATGACCATATAAATAACTAAAAATTTACAGAAATAAACTAGATTCAATAACAAAGGCACCATTTTTTACGGGATTGAAATATGATCTTTGGTTAGGGAGATACACCCCCGACAAGTTGATCCTGATTCAAGTAGCGATTTACGCCTTAAATCGCACAGCGATTTGCTGAAGACACTGTAAGTCACAATAGCGATTTACACATAATGATTTACTGAATAACACCACAAATCGCTATAGTGACTCATGGAGGACACTACAAATCACTATACCGATTGGTAGTGTTATTCAGTAAGCCATCACACGTAAATCGCTATTTGAATCAAGACAAACTTGTCGAGACGCGTATCTCCCTAACCGAAGATCAAATTTCTGATCCGTAAAAAGCAACATATTTGTTATTGAGTCTAGTTTATCTTTGTCAATTTTCAACAATTTTTATGGTCATTTCATACCTGTTTTTGGTCGAAAACCAAGACCCTATCACACTCTATATCGTTGGAGTTACTCAGGTTTTTAGTTCATTTTGCAAGAATTATATCTCTCCAATGGGAGATTATTTTCTAAATCTGTAAAAAAGGTTTTATTTTTTTATTTGTCTAGTTTATTTTTGGATTTTTTTATAACTTTATATACTCATTTTCTATTTCAAATTTGTTAAAAACCAGAACTATTTTGTTTAATCGTCGTTAAATAAGATTAATCTATAACCAATCCTGGTTTTTAACAGATTTGAAATATCAAATATATATAAAAAGTTATAAAAATTTACATATATAAACTATACAAATAAAATAAAAAAAATCCTTTTTACAGATTTGGAAAATGATCTTCCGTTAGGGAGATATGACTCTTGCAAAATGAACTAAAAACCTATGTAACTCAAATAATGCAGAATAATAAAGGCCTAATTTTTAATCAAAATGGGGAACAAAATGACCATATAAATTGCTAAAAATTAGAAAGAACAAACTAGACACAATAACAAAGGCACCATTTTTTATGGATTTGAAATACGATCTCCGGTTACGGAGATACGCCCCCGACAAGTTGGTCTCAATTCAGGTAGTGATTTACGCCTTAAATTGCACAACGATTTTCTCAAGACACTGTAAGTCACGATAGCGATTTACACATAATGATTTACTGAATAACACCACAAATTACTATAGTGACTCATAGAAGATACTACAAATCGTTATAGCGATTTATAGTGTTATTCAATAAGTCGTCACGTGTAAATCGCTATTTGAATCAAGACAAACTTGTCGGGGATGTATCTCTGTAACCGGAGATCGAATTTCTAATCCGTAAAAAAAGCGTTTTTATTATTAAGTCTAGTTTATTTTTGCCAATTTTCAACAAATTTTATGATTATTTCATACATGTTTTTGGTCAAAAACCAAGACCCTGTCACACTCTATATCGTTTGAGTTACTCAGGTTTTTAGTTCATTTTGCAAGAGTCATATCTCCCCAACGAAAGATCATTTTTTAAATCTGTAAAAAAGGTTTTCTTCCTTTATTTGCATAGTTTATATTTGGAATTTTTTATAACTTTATATACTCATTTGATATTTCAAATTTGTTGAAAAATGAAACAGTTTTGTTTAATCGTGGTTAAATAAGATTAATCTATAACCAGTCTCGATTTTTAACAGATTTCAAAAATTAAATAAGTATAAAAAGTTGTAAAAATTTTCAGATATAAACTAGACAAAAAAAAAGAAAACCCTTTTTGCAGATTTGGAAAATGATCTTCCGTTGGAGAGATATGACTTTTGCAAAATAAACTAAAAACCTATGTAACTCAAATAATGCAGAATAATAGAGGTCTGATTTTTAATCAAAATGAGGTATAAAATGATCATATAAATCACTAAAAATTGTCAAAAATAAACTAGACTAAAATACAAAGGCACCACTTTTTACGGATTTAAAATATGATTTCTAGTTAGGGAGATACATCTCTAACAAGTTGATCCCGATTTAGGTAGCGATTTATGCCTTAAATCGCACAACAATTTTTTGAAGACACTATAAGTCACAATAGCGATTTACACATAATAATTTTCTGAATAATACCACAAATTGCTATAGTGAGTCATGAAAGACAATACAAATCGCTACAATGATTTGTAGTGTTATTCAGTAAGCCGTCACGCGTAAATCGCTATTTGAATTAAGACCAACTTGTCGGTGGCGTATCTTCCTAACCGAAGATCGGATTTTTGATCTGTAAAAAGCAAAGTCTTTGTTATTGAGTCTAGTTTATTTTTTCTAATTTTCAGTAATTTTTATGGTCATTTAATACCCATTTTTTGTCAAAAACTAAGACCCTATCACACTCTATATCGTTTAAGCTACTCAGGTTTTTAGTGCATTTTGCAAGAGTCATATCTCCCTAACGGAAGATCATTTTCCAAATCTGTAAAAAGGGTTTTCTTTTTTTATTTGTCTAGTTTATATCTAAATTTTTTTATAACTTTATATACTCATTTGATATTTCAAATTTGTTAAAAACCAAAACTAGTTACAGAATTTCAGGTTCTGTAAGAGGTACATTTGCTGAAATTGAACGAAAACTTTCCGAAGTCACCATCTTCAAATTAGAAAAAAAAAACAGAAAAATCATGAAAAAAGGTGTTACGAAAACCTCGAGCAAGAAACAACCGAAGAAAATATGAGCACCACGATTAAACAAAATGCTTTATTGCTCTTTTTCGATAGTTATAAGAGGGAAAGAAAAGAAAAAAATTATATAAGGCCCCAAACCCCCCTTCTGTAAGGGCAAAAACTCTGAATCAGGCTCCACAAGTTATCAAGTTGAATGATGCTACCCACGCCGGGGGAGCCCCTAGACCCCTCTCTTGTAAGTGCAAAAACTCTGAATCAGGCTCCACATCTCATCAAGTTGAACGATGCTACAGTCATTGTGCAGGTCAGTCAGTGCTTGATGGAGCAATGTGGGATCGTCTGCTTGATGTGCACAAAAGCAAAAAGAGAAGGGAGAAAGAGTGAGAGGGTTGATGTTCATGGCCTTCTCCCGGGCGAATTCCTTTCTCGGATAATCCTGCAGTGCAGAGACTGAGTATTAAATAACCATCTTCGGGGTGCTTAAGTCTTTACAAACACTCCTTTTCTAGAATCGTCATTTTTTTGGCACCAATAGAGGAAAGGGTACTTAAGTCTTTGCAATTGCATCAAACTCTAATGCTAAGTGATGCTGACAAACATGGGGATACGAGCCACACATGCTTCCAGACGTGGTGCTCTTTGGGAACCCTGAACATGAGATGCAGCTACCTGCCCTGTTCGGAGGGGAACATATAGCCTGCTTCGCCAATTTGCTTCTAGAGAGAGAGAGAGAGAGAGAGAGAGAGAGAGAGAGAGAGAGAGAGAGAGAGAGAGAGAGAGAGGAAAGCGTGTGTAGTCAGGCCATTTTTCCATTAAAAAATTTGAGGGAAACTTATCCAAAAACTACAATGGTCTGTTGGGATTTTAGCATGAGTGGCTCACGTTCAGCATGACCTGATCTATGTTTGTGGCTGGTGCGCACTCCATCAAGGAGGTGGGCCCCGTGAGGCTGCTTAAGTTGAGTGATATGCTGTTCTCATGGAACCTATGAAAGAAACCTGCCTTGTTCCCTTATTGGCATAATCATCAAGCCAAAAATAGCTCCTCATCCATCCCAAATGGGCTCTCGCAGGGATCTCTCCAGCCATACGTCAGACGACGAGGTGTACAAGCTCACCATGCAGTTGATGGGATCTTCGCTGCTGGCCATGACCGTCAAGGCTGCCATAGAGTTGGAGCTCTTTGACGTCATGGCCAAGGAGGGGGAGGGAGCCCAACTCACCACTGCCGAGATAGCCGCCCAGCTGCCCACCAAGAACCCAGATGCACCCACCATGCTAGATCGCATCCTCCGGTTCTTAGTCGGACACTCAATCTTCACCTGCTCTTCCTCGACCACCCCAGAAGGCAAAGTCCAAAGGTTCTCTCTCTCTCTCTCTCTCTCTCTCTCTCTCTCTCTCTCTCTCCTCCCTCTATCTCGGATCATGGGCAGATCATCACTCATTGGGGAGATGGCTTTCAACCCACTAGGAGCTTTGCGTTTGAAGAATGGTGGCTTCAGGAGCCAGATTTTCTCACGGTTGTTACTAATTCTTGGAACAAAACTGTTGATGTGCATTGGGCCGCGCTACGTGTTCAAAATAAGCTTTCTCGTCTAGCTAAGGATATCAAAGCTTGGCTTCATAGTCGTAAGGTGGAGAAATTTCAGCAAATAGCCGCATGGGATCAAGAGATTTCTCAGTTGTATCAGTCTATGTCTTCTCCTGACTCTCTTTCTGATTTGCAACTTCTCAATCTTCAGGCCAGGTCCTTAGAATTAACCATGCTCTTGAAAAACTGGAGGATCAAAGAGGAAATTCGTTGGAAGCAAAGGTCTAGGGTGAAATGGCTTGCGGCTGGTGATGGCAACACTAAATTTTTTCACTCATATGCTTCCCATCGTCATAGGAGGAAGGTTGTTCCTTCTATCTCCATTGAGGGTGTTTCTTATCTCAATCAGCACGTTAATCCTGCAGTCTCGCTATACTTTAAGGACTTATATTCTGCTTCGTTAACTGCGGAGGGTGTCTTTGGTAATTTCCTAGTTGGCTCAATTCAGCTTGAGCAAGCCAGATATATGCAAAGAAGGTTCTCTGAAGATGAGATTTTTTCGGCCATTAAGGATCTGTCGGGTTGGAAAGCGCCTGGCATTGACGGGTTTCATGTCGACTTTTTTAGAATCTTTTGGGACTGTGTTAAATCAGACGTGGTGAGTATGTTCGATGAGTTTCATCGTAACTCCAGACTGCCTTATCATTTGCATGTTGCTATTATTTCGCTCATTCCGAAAGATGATGAGGCCAATGATATTTCTCGATTCCGACCTATCTCAGTTATGAGTGCTCTCTATCGGATGTTTGCCAAAGTTTTGGCGAATAGGTTGAAATCGGTGGCTAACCAGATTTTTTCAGACTCTCAGTTCGCCTTTATCCGTAATAAGAGGGTCCAGCACTCGTTCACAATGGCGTCCGAGGTGGTCCATTCCTTGCAGCATAGCGGTCAACCTTACTTTGTCCTTAAATTAGACTTTCATAAAGCTTTTGACTCTGTGCATTGGCCATTCTTATTTCAAATGTTAGCAAATTTCGGTATTGGTCGTCGTTTTTCTGGTTGGGTGAGAGAGTTGGTCTCAAATGCCCAGGCCATGTTAAATATCAATGGTATTAGAGGAGACCGGTTCAAGCTAGGGCGGGGTTTGCGGCAAGGGTGCCCCCTATCACCTTTGTTGTTCAATGCAGTTGCTGAGGGTCTTGTGGTCTTGCTTAAGCGGGCTGTTGTATCGGGTTTCATTGATCCTTTGCAGGTTTCCGACTTCCCGGGTCATATTCTTACTTATGCTGATGATATGATCATTTTTGGTCGTGCAAATGTTCAACAGATGCTCAGGTTCAAGCTTATCATTTAGTTCTTTCTCTCCATGTCTGGGCTTTCTCTAAATGAGACCAAATGCTCTATTACCATGTTCAATGTTAATGCCAATATGCTTGCAGCTGGAAAGAGAATTTTTAATTGCACTACTTCTAACTTGCCTATTATGTACCTTGGCTTGCCGTTACAAGTGAAGCCTCTATCTTCAACGACTTGGGCTCCGACGCTTCAAAAAGTGAAGCGCAAATTGCTTTCGTGGCAGTCGTCTTATCTCTCTAGCGCTGGACGTCTAACCTTAGTCAGACATGTTCTTTCAACTATTCCAGAATTTTTCATGTCTCTGTTTGTGATGCCTGTGGGAGTAGAGAAGCAGCTGACGCGCTTGCTGGCAGACTTTCTTTGGTCTGGGTGTAAACTCACAGGTAAGCGTCACTTGATTGGTTGGCGTTCGGTGGTTCTACCTCGGCGTATGGGTGGTTTAGGCATCCCGGTGCCCAGACTGCGAAGCATTGTTCTTGTCGCCAAGCAATGTTGGTTGGCCCACCAACCGGATAACCCTTGTGCTAGTTTTCTTCTTGCTAAATATGGGGATCCAACTCTTATTCCGGTTCGTCTGGGAACCCGAGGTTTGGCGCTCTCGCACTTGCGTAAATCGTGGTTGAGGGCTTTAGCCTGCTTTAGAGACCATTTTGAGGTCTCCGGAAATTTTGGTCAGTGGTTGCAGTGGGCGTTGGCTCCAAGCGGAGAGTTTCTCACCAAGAAAGTCTATAGATCGTTGCTACTGCCAGGGGCTGATTGGTTGCCCGAGGATGTGCTTTGGGCGAAGGGTCCTTCCCCCCGTTCGCGAGTCCTGGCTTGGTTAATTTTGCACGATAGGATCCAGACCCACAGTAATTTAAAGAAGTGGGGCATTCAACTACCGAGTTGGTGCGTGCTTTGTCAAGCTGCAGAAGAATCTACGTTTCACTTGTTCTGGTCTTGCCCAATATTTATGGAAATCTTTAGTAGAACCTGGAGGCATTCGGAAGTATTTGTTAAGGAGGAGTCATTTGCGCTAGATCTGATATTGGGGCCGGTTTGTATTAGGCGCAGCAAGAGGTGGAGGTTCATCTGGCGGACGTGGTTGCTTACCTCTTGGTGGTTTGTTTGGATGGCGCGTAACGATGCTCATTTTCGTCATATTCGAGTTAACATTCAAAACCTGGTGCATAAAATTTTGGTAGATGTTTATGCGATCTTGCGTATGCATCTTAGTGATCTTCCACTCCCTCCTGCTGATGCTACCTATCCTTTGTCACAATCTGGGCACGCGGCTATGGCGTGAGCCCATTTTATCTGTCTAATGTTCTTTTCTCTTGTGCTTTCTTTATTTGTTTTGGCTTTTGTTCTTGTTCAGTTCATGGGTTCAACATTTTGTTGATCTTCATGAGTGGTAATGTTGAATTACTTTCGGCTCTCTCTCTCTCTCTCTCTATAAAAGGTCCCATTTCTCGTTCTTTCCTATTTTGCCCGGTAGGTTTTAAGTATTTTATGATAGATCTGAACTGTGACGTGTTTAGCATGCTAGATTTAGTGGAAATCGATTATTGGATCATGTTTTTTTAATAAAAAATATATTTTTTTGAGCCAGACAAAAAATAAAAACCTTCGTAGCCATTGTTTTTAAATCACCAAAAAAACCTATATACAAATCAGATTTCGGCGATCCAAAAGTCCCATTAAACAAAACCTACAGATCACATCTACGGTGTTAAACGTGAAAAAAAAAAAATTGAAAATATGATTTTTGAAAAGGCCTACGAGACCTATCGAAAAAGGGAGCCTAAGAAATGAATATTTATATATAGTAATGATACAGTGCTCTCGGAGCATCTACTCTTTCATCTATACCATTGAATTATTTTCAATCCAACGGTTTAAATGAGATTTAAATCTGTATGGCTTTTCATCTTTAATGGCTTTCAATAAGTAAATGAAAGAGGGGGTGGAGGCATTAATTTCAACTACCTTATGAAAACTAAACAAGAAGTCTTGACTGGTGTTTGAAGATTTCGATTTAGTAGCACGGGCTGTGTCTAGGAAAAAAAGTGGGGCACATCGCATTCCAAGCCATATATATCCCTTGCGTACAAGGCATCAGGTTGGGTTGGGAAAAACCTAACCCATTCAATGCCCCCAACAATGACCATAGGGTAAAGAAGTATGCCCATGGAGGCATGGTCCATGCCCATGTGCTCAACTCGTACTCACTAACAAATGTGGACCTTTACTTATGCGTTATCCGATGGAATGAATAGGCGATACGGTCTGGGTCCTCTATGCAAATTCTTGCTCCCAGACAAGGATGGTGTATCTCTCAGCCCTCTGTTCCTAATGGCCCAGGACAAGGTGTACATGGAGAGTTGGTATTACCTTAAGGATGCAGTGCTGGAGGGTGGTATCCCATTCAACAAAGCCTATGGCATGGGCTGCTTTGAGTACCATAGCACGGATCCACGGTTCAATGAGATATTCAACAAGGGTATGCACCATCAGTCAACCATGGTCATGAAGAAGATCCTAGAAAACTACACTGGGTTCCAGGGTCTCCAATCCTTGGTTGACGTTGGGGGAGGGACAGGAGCCAACTTGAGCCTCATTACAGCCAAGTACCCACAAATCAAGGCCATCAATTTCGACATGCCGCATGTCATCCATGATGCGCCGCAGTTCCCTGGTAAGTTTAGATTCAATAAATGTGTGGATTATGACAAATAGAAGGGAGAGCTTTCTCTTTCTTGAGAAGTTGCATTCTTGCAATATTGACAAAAACAATCGAAGGTGGTGATGAACAGTCACAACTGAGAAAGTAGTTGTGATTGTTGGTGGCAAGCTCAATCTTGTGACCAACTTTCACAAGACTCAAGGCAAAAACAATCACAACTTATAAAAATCACAGGGCATTGCAAACATGCCCTAAGAATAATAATTGATATAAATACATTAGGAAATTTGCACCACCATCACAAGTGTCAACATTGTGACTTTCGATGGAATAAAAAATTTTGTGATAAACCAACAGGGGCTCCGAATGTCAAGTAGGAGCAGCTAGTGCACGTCACCTTGTGTTGGGACGTTGCAGGTTCAAAACCCAATGGTATAGTTGTTTAACTGGTAGGGGTATGCCTAACCCCAGCTTGCCTTTTAAAAAAAAATTGTTGTGATAAAAGTAGTTTTTTTTTTATCAGTGCATATAAGTTTATAAAAAGTTTCAAAAAAAAATTCACAATTTTGCTGGGTTATCAGAAAATTCTTTTTAAATTATCAAATAAAGTATCAATATTTTCAAAATATATATCGCTAAAATATGGTCAGGTGTGTGCACTCCTTTTCCCCATATATCGTCTGAGAATGTTGGGGAAAGATAGAACTGGTATTCCAATAGTACGAACTTGGGGTGGACATCCAGCTCAAATGGACCGATCAAGTTGGATAAGGTAAAAGGCCCCTCTCAACATCTTATTAGGTGCAGGTCAGCTTTGCTAAAAGATCCGAAGTCATTAGGCTATTTACATGTAAATGTAGATCTCGTAAGTTTGTAAGTGTAGAGAAATGAGCATATAAGTGTACCAATCCAGTCTGGTCTCAGTCTGGTCTCAATCTGGTTATATGTGCAAGATCTGCTTACACCAACACCTGCACCAAATACAACCCATTAACAGTAGCAATGTCAAAACTACCATCTCTTTTAAGCTGATTGATCCATTTCTGTTCCTAAAATGCAAAACCTTGCCGAGTCGTAGTCCAGTGTTGAGGGTTCGCCCCCACTTTTAATGAGGCAACCCCTCCTTTTAATAGGGGCAGCCATTATAAGGTGTTCTACACCGAGCACTACATCTGCTCCCAACCTTGCCTCTCTTTTCCCTCTCACTTTGCTAATCTGCGCTCATTAAAATATTGGTATATCAGCTATCTCTATGATGATTATCAAGATGCTTTTGTGCTCTTGTTGTAGGAATTGAACATGTTGGAGGCGATATGTTTTCTAGTGTACCAAGCGGAGAAGCCATCTTCATGAAGGTTTGTTTCTTATAAATCTATCATTGGGTATTTCCCCGGTCTAGAAACTTTCAAGTTAGCATATGGCGCAGGCTGCAAATTAAAATGATCCCACCTGAAACTCTTATAACTTTGGAAATTTCTATTTCGAAAACCACAAAAGGAATCTTCCAATGGTTTCCTACTGTAATTTTCTAAAGAAATTCTTCTCCTCTTTGGGATGGCCACTGTCATAAATCTCATTCTCAGCAAAATCTTTGTGAGTTAAAACCTCACAATATTTTGAAAAATCTGGCTTTCTCAAGAAATTCTTGGCACACACACACAAATCTCAAGTAGGAGGGAACATTAGGTGAGCCTAGCATGGACACGGGCTTCATAAGCTTGGCTTGTCCAAAATACAAAAGGCTCAAGCTCAGCTTGAGCTTGAGCCGAGCTATGCTCCATTGGAGCTTGAGCTAAGCTTGATAAATTAACTAGGACTCGTTTGTTTAGTTCCCTTTTCAAAATCCTGCCAGCTCACCTTCTTAAAAAGTGATAGGTGGTGAGAAAAACTAGGGTTCACTTTCCCACTTTGATAATTTGACGTTTGTTTCATTCATAGTGAACAATGATTATATTGGGATCGCCAGCTCAACACTTTCCTTTTAAAGTTGCATGAAACAAGCCTAGTACTATGAGATCAATGGGGCCTCCAGGCTTAATCAAGCCTGGGCTTGATGCACCGGTTCAGCTCACTTGTTCAATTGAATGAGCCCTAGCCAGACATGACCAAGTTGAGCCCGGGATTACACGGCCTGATGTGCTTCCCTAATTTCAAGTATGTTAACCAACAAATAAGCTCTGAAGGCTCAATCATGCAGTGGATTCTTCATGACTGGGGAGATGACCATTGCTTGAAACTGTTGGAGAACTGCTGGAATGCTCTGCCAGAGAACGGCAAGGTGATTGTCATGGAGATGATTGTGCCGGAGATGGTAGGCAACAATTTCACTACATCTAACATATTTCAGCTTGACCTGGTAATGATGACACTGAATTCTGGTGGGAAGGAGAGGACAAAGATGGAGTTTGAGGCTTTGGCAAAGGCTGCTAGGTTTGTCGATATCAAACCCATATGCCATGCTTACAATTTCTGGGTCATCGAATTCTACAAGAAAAACAACATAGATAATGTCAAATGAACTATTTAAGCACCAAGGTTTTCCCTTCAAGTAAGTGAAATAATGCAAAACTCTCTCCTGGGCTTTGGTAATGGAACACAAGCGAGGATATAAAGGAGAGAGGAAATAAAGATCAGATTGTGATATATATCTTTGGAGCTTAGCAGTCTTTCAAGCATGTTGTCGCGATGTATGGGGAATAATTAGTTTCAGTGTATGTGCAATAATTCGTTTGCAGCCTAATCATTCTGCCACTGTACTTGGAATAATATTAGCAATAAATCCGTGGTACACTGTAGCATGCTCATAGATGCCTTATAAAAAATGGAAAATGATTGTAATATACGCTAAATGTCCTACAATTTTCGAATATATAGTGAGTGGTAAGCTACCTACAACTTCCTTGGTGAGATGCGGGTGGACTCTCACACGCTAAAAGACAAAAGGCCTTTAGCAACCTGTTGAATTGCTGCTAAAGGTTTGTTTACCTTTAATGACACTTTTGCTAATATCAGACACAAGGCCCTTTACCTAACATGTCTTGACATTCGCAAATACGGTATGACATCCATAATCATGAATTGCAAAGGTCTTCAAAATGTGTAAGCTACTTTTACTAAAATCACATAAGGGGCACTGGTCGGAGGACGTTAAAAAATGTGTGAGGACATTTGCATGAGAAAATCTGGACATTCGCAAATGTGAGAGTATTTAGTTAAAAGGTGTGCACATTTTAGGGACCTTCACAACTCATGGTTGTGAATGTTCCCAAAATGTATCAGCCTCCTTTTAATAAAATCGCACAAGGGGGGGGGGGCACAAGCAAGAGGTTATTCACAAATGTGTGATAGGAAATTCACATATTTATGAGAAAATTTGTATATTTTAGAGAAAATTCACATATTTGGATATTTGAGAGGAAGTTTGCATATCTGAAAGAAATTCGCTTGTGTGAAGGTTTAAAAGATCTTTTTATAGTAATGTTTATGATATTGGACATCAAGTGGATTTGAAAAATGCATTATTTTTTTCATACAATATAATTATTTTTCATATAAAAAATACCTCAAAACTAACATGATTGAGTACCGACGCCCACAAAGTATAGGGGAACTAATATATATATATATATATATATATATATATATATATATATAGAGAGAGAGAGAGAGAGAGAGAGAGAGAGAGAGAGAGAGAGAGAGAGAGAGAGAGGTGCCTGACACTTTTTGTGCCTACCGAGCTTGGATAGGGTTTTTGTTGTTTTTCAGAAATCTAACCCTATAGATGTGTTATGCATGATCAATTTGCTAGAAAATAACACTTGTATCATGTTTTTTTGAGAAAAAGACGCTTTTTCAAGCATTGAATATTTTTTTAAACCGTAGACCATTGATTCTTGAATCTTATTACAACCTAACTTGGTGTTGGAATCAGACGATCCAAAAGTCGATTCTCACAAAATCAATCATGACATCTGTAAGGTCAGATTTTAGAAAAAATAGAAACAATCTTTCCAAAGCTCGATAGGCACAAAAAGTGTCAGGCCTCTCTCTCTCTCTCTCTCTCTCTCTCTCTCTATATATATATATATATATATATATATATATATATATATATATATATAGTTGAGTGCAGTGTAACTGCGAACAACAAAATATCAGATGAAACATCACACAAGTAGTTGCGCACTGCGTGTCAAGAAAAAACACTTTTAGCAGCCATCTTTGACAGCCAATAAAGACCTATTTTTCGCCCAAGTCTTTAGTGGTGGTCAAGACAATGCTAAATCACAATTCTATGCAAAAAAATGAATGCCATTGATCATGTGCGCGATCAGCTGTGCCCTTGTGTCCGACACGAAATGTAGTTCATTGTTACTCCCATGCATGCGATATATATATATATATATATATATATATATATATATATATATATATATATATATATATATATATATATATATATATATATATATAGAGAGAGAGAGAGAGAGAGAGAGAGAGAGAGAGAGATGCAATGAATGTGTAACTTTGCTTTGTAACTGACAGAAGTCTACCTAACTTTAGCTTGCCAATCAAAAAAGAAAGAAAAAAATTGAGAATCCATGTCTGATACGTAACACAGATCGATCAATCTGATTATTGGACACATGTTTAGGCATTGATCCTGAAACTAGAATAGAGAGTACAATTAGCGATAACAAGAATTGTATGAAGACAATGGTAATAATAGTAATTATTAGTAACGATAGGTGCTCCAGAAGCACCTACTCCCATCCATAGTGACAAATATCACTAGATTTATGAAAATCTCATGATAATATCTCAAAAAATATTTTAAAAGTTTAAAACGGCAATTTGTCACGAGATTTACAAAATCTCAAAATTTTCTTTGTTTATGACAATATCTCACAAAAATATTGTAATATATTGGCACAGTGTTTGCCGCAAGTAAATCACATTTTTTTGACAAAATTTTAATTTATAAATCTCATTTTTTTACAAATAGGTTAAAACTTACAAACTTAAGGGGTTCTCTTCTCACTCAGCCAAGCCAAGCCAAGCCTTAACCTAAGGTCTCTTCTTCCTCCCTAGGGTTTCTGACATGAAGGGGTTATGGGCCTTTGACATGAAACTGTGAGAGCAAAAGTGTAACACCCTGATCCGAGACCTTTAGAGTCTAGGTCCGATTGGTATTACTTCCTATAAGAAAAGTATATAGTGCTCACATAGAGAAAACATGGCTATTTTTTTTTCTTTAATAGACTCAAATTTTTTAACAACGTTAAAAATAAAACTAACAAATAACCTTGGGACTGAACCACAGGTACATCCGCCCCCTTTCGAGCTCTCAAAATAATTTTTTCAAGATACTGATTTCCAGAAAAATCTGCTAGTATATAAGCATTGATTATTTTTTATTTTTCTTGGAACCAGCCAGACCTAGTCCATCCAGGGACAGATCTGGTCGGTATCTAGGGTTGATCAGAATTGATCCACAAGTGAGTCATTTCTATGAATTATCCCATGATCGATTGTAATACGATTAGTCTAGCCCCCATACCTGATTTTTCCTTTTATTTTCATTAATCTCTCTAACATATAAATCATTATTTTTAGTTTTTAGCGACTAAACTGACCCAACCCATAGGGTCTGATCAACCTCTTCTTTCATTTGTCAAAACTGATCCACGAAGGGTTTGTTCGAAACTATAAACCCCTTGTGCATCCGATTTGGGACCAATCAGCTATACCCAATTTTATACCAATAAAGCTATAACACATCAAACCCATTTTTTTCTTCATTTTTATATCCTCTATCCTAGAAACAATACCCCTCACATGTATATATACATATTACATATCTATTCTGATATGTAAATACAATATACATATTGAATCATATCCATGACAAATTCATGTTTGAATCAGGTCATAGAAGCAATTTTTAGTCCCCAAAACCATCCCTATGCTCAATATGGTAGAACCAACACCGATTCCTTGTATGGAAGGATTGATGTATGATTTCACTTATTCAGCCTTGAAATATACTCATGCATATGAGTTTTGATCTACGGGTAAATAATAGAACCCCTAACTCTTTTATGGAATCAGTGTGCCAAAAGGACTAGTTTGCCAACACAATTTGCTTCCTCCCTTCACAATATGGTTAGAGCCCCTTGCTCAACCTTGGTTCAACGTTGAATCTGACTTACTTGGTTTAGATAAAGAGGAAAGAGAAAGTAAAGAGAGAAGAGAGGAGGAAAAGGAGAGAGGAGGGAGAAAAAAAGAGATAGAGAGAGAAAGAGGCAAAAATCTCAAATAGGGCAAATGAGGAGTGACCCTTCCCAGCTCTTTTATGCATCTCTAACCCTCTACCTTCCTTCATTCTAAGAAAATCTCAGCCCCGCCTTTATTTTTTTTCTACTATTATTTACATTTTCCTTTCTATGCTTTTATACTTTTTACCTTTTCTCTATTTTATTTTTTATTACTAAGGTTACATTCTAGGTCTAATACATACTTTTATATGACGTACATTACCATGTACATCATATGGACAAGCAAGCAAAGGCAGTCCACATGTATTAGACGTCCCCCTCTTCTTTGCTTGATTTCAAAATTTTTTAAAGCAAGTCAATCTCACTTGCTTGAATAGCAAGGTATTGACTTTACTATTTTTTTCTATTTTTCTTCATTATTATACTTTCTATACATGTTTCTTGTTTTTTTCTTGTTTGACAGCCCCTCTTAGAGGAGCTTTTAGGATGGGACACCCTCCCCTTAGGGGGATTCTTTTGTTTTTAGCAAGTTTGAAATCTCTCTCTTTTAATTTCTTTTTATAATTTATTTTTAAGGAAACTTTCAACAATAATATTTCTCTTTTTTTTTTTTTTGAACTTTCAACTTTAAATTGAATTTCACTTGAGGTGTCACATAGGATGGACCCACATAGGGGGACTCCCCACCCTATGGACTTCTACTATTTTATTAAATTTAATCAATTCAAGTTTTCATTCAATAAAATTTATTTTAATAATTAGTATTATTTATATTATGTATTTAAAATCTATAAAACTCAAATCCTAATGTAATGAAATGACATTACATACATGTCAAATTATCCAAAATTCATCTAAACCCTTTTTTTTATTTTATTTTGACAAAATTTGCTAATTATTTCATTAAAATTTTAATTTTTCATAAATTCGATTTTGAATGTGAATTTCATTAAAATCATCTAGAATCAACTTTAATTTTTTATCATTCATCTTAGGATAATTTGCATTTTTATATTTGTTCTCGTAAAAATCATCATTAATATTATTGTATTCATTGAAAATACCTTGAAAAATTGCAAGTATTACATCTAATGTCAATTTAAATTCTAATTTAAATTTCAACAAAGATTCAAAGTACTGTATAATTCAAATTTTGAATTGACATTCAATTTAATTATAGTTTAGATGAAAATTCGAGTCAAATTTAAATCTAATTCAAATCTGAATTCAATCTAAATCCAAATTAAAGCTCGAATTACAATTAAATCTCATCTTAAGTTCAAATAATATTTTAGCATTAATTCATCTTTATTCTTCATGAAAATAACAATAATTTATGGGGTTTACATCCTTTCCTCCTTAAAAAAATTTTGTCTGCAAAATTTAACTAGGGTTGCTCACTGAATAAATTCTTGGTATATATATATATATATTCCCCTCCAAAAGGAATTTCGTCTTCAAAATTCAATATCAAATCATTGAAGCCAAGAAATACAAAATATAAATCATCACGCTTCTACTATGCAATATATCTCATATTAAACCATTTATCATAATCAAGATGAGTAATCATAATCATAGATCCTTAATCTGGTGTATCAGAATTTTCTTTCAGAGTTTATCCTCAAAAATTCATTATATCTTAAAAAATATGTTTCACTCTAGATCACCTGGTATTGGAAATGTATAACCTCACAAGGAATCTTTGCCTTAGTCATATTACCAAGTCTGGGACAATGCACTTCCTCACAGGGATTTACTATCCCAGCGGGTTACTTGATATTAGACAATGTGCCTCCTCACAACAATTTACCTCCCTAGCCGGATCACCCGATCTTGGTCATGCACACCTTTACAAATATTTTCTTTAAAACACTTCCTTAATTGATCTATTGTCATACTGTATACACACAATTACCACTCATGGGGTCAATAGCCACCAATTCAGGTACAAGCACGTATACATTCAACATACATCACATCATAGGTAATAACTATATGGCAATTCAAAATGTAATCACATGTTAGCATATCAAAAAGGTTCTGCAACCTAATAGTTCCATCATTGAGATCAAACTTTTATCGTGTGCATTCATGACCTCAACTCATGTGACATTTCAATATTACATAAAAGCACATCATCTCATGCATTGACATCATACCATAGCCACTTGTAACATCTCATTTCATATTATATAAAATCAACACGTTCATAAATTGAACCTCGAAGCATGCATATTCAATTCATTGAATCAATTATATTGCATAATTCAAAACATGTGTATTTTATAACATGAAACATATAAACCCCAAACATACATATTTTTTATAAATGTTATTCAAGTCATACATACGTAATTCATACATGTATTATCAAAAACTCATAAACATACATAGAAGTTCATAAACAAACATAAATTATCTATCAAATAATAATAACGTAATTAAATCAAATAAACAATGAGAGCTTACTCACCAAGTGATGTCAGACTGCTGGATGAGTCATGAGCCAGTATTTTTAACCCGCTTTGATACCAAAGATGTCTTTTCATGTTTTATTTTTAAGAAAACTTTCAACAATAATATTTCTCTTGTGTATTTTTTTAACTTTCAACTTTAAATTGAATTTCACTTGAGGTGCCACATAGGATGAGCCCACGTAGGGGGACGCCCCACCCTATGGACCTCTACTATTTTATTAAACTTAATTAATTCAAGTTTGTTATTCCATAAAATCTATTTTAATAATGAATATTATTTTGTATTATGGACTTAAAATCTATTAGCTCGTATGACAGGCCGCCGATCCTGGCCCCTAATCCAGTTGGACGGAAATGAATATGTTAACCTGCTCGAGTTGTATCGCCAATATGGAACCTTCATTGAAGTCAGCTCGTTATCAAGTACAACCAAAGAAAGGATTCAGAATGCAATGGTTCTATGCACTGTAGGATTATCCCTCTTTCCAGATGGACAAAACTACATGGACATCAGAATAATCCAGCTTATGAGAAGATGGGGAAGTAGACAGACCAATCGCCTCTCCATAGCCATGGCAGCACTTGCTTTCCTATATCGTGGTCTAACTCGATTCTCACTTGGAGAATCCATTTTAGTTGAAGGTTGCATCTATGCACTTCAATCCTGGTTCTTCCAACATGTTTCAGCCCGAGCAAGCTCTTTCAGATACAATGGTCAAGAACTCCTTCCGGTAGCACAGTATCGATCCATGATCAACAACATTCAAGAAGATGACATTGTCTGGGACTATTTTGATCGGCAACTGTCCCCTCCCAGATATACATACGCTTATGGCAAGCGGTTCAAGTTGCTGGGATCTTTCTTCTGCACTTACTACCAACCAGAGAAATGTGTTCGACAGTTCTCCCAGAGGCAGCAGTACATCGAAGCCCGACTGTTATCAGGAGCTATGGCAGAGTTCGATCTCACCTCCGCACAATGGTCTAGGGCATATCATTCTACCCGCTACAGCTGGGATTCCTTTGTCTCTCTTAAAATCTTTCCAGGTCCTAGAGTGTCTGCCGACTATCGTGAATTGTGGCAAATTATTTGTCCTCCACCTCTTTGTCAAGATCAATAAAATCATGTTTTCTCATTTCAATAAAATTCTCTCTCTTTCTATTATGGTTTGACGACCTCGCCTAGGTAACAAAGCACATTTTTGTTGTTTATTTCTCTTTCTAAGAATGACAACACAAATGTCGTGATTCCTGCGACGACTCAGTCCCTAGTAATGGGATAATTTTTTCAAATTGTCTGCCATATTTCCAGCAAATATTTCTTCCAAAAACTAATTCCTATAGAATCTAATCAGGTCTTTGCCCTGTAGAGAGCGTCTACAACATTTGATGGTTCAGACAAGATCAGGCAAAAGAACAACGGCATCTCAGTACTCATCGGCCTCAGAAGAAGAGATGGGTTCCCCTCGGTCCAAGAGGAGTCAAAAGCAGCAACAAGAAGATGATGGCATATACCCGCAAATGTATGCCATGTTTCGAAAGATGATGAACAAACTGATGAATGAGCAGCCCGGGACCAACTCAGAAAGGAATCCATTCAGAGAGAAGTTTCATGGTCACAGGGGTAAGAAGGCTTCCAAAAAGCAGATCCAGCCAGAGGAGATTTCAGATGAATCAGACTCAACTGAAAACACCGATGAAGAATATGAGGTGCCTCCGGCATTTCAAAAACATGGCCAAAAAAGGAGCCACAAATCAAAGAGCCGAGATGCAGAAGAGCCCTTGCAAGCACAGTTCAGGGAAATGGCTCGAGTTGTCAAGGATCTGCAAGCCCGCGACAAGGGCAGAAAAGTCTTCACCAGCGAAGACTTCTACGACGTTTTAGAAGGGGATGATGATCTGGAGAATCTTCCCCGTAAATTCATTAAGTTTGACGGTTCTGGCGACACAAAAGCTCATCTTGCCACTTTCTTTGCTGAATGCTCGAGGTTCAAGAGGGACAATCGGGCACTATTTCTATGCTTCTCACGCAGCTTGGAAGGAGTTACAGCTAAGTGGTATGCTGAGCATATCAACCCAATCGAGCTTAAGGAGTTCGATAAAGTCGTAAACCTATTCATTGAACGCTTCTTGTTCAACACAGAAGCTCTTCCTACATTGAGTCATCTCTGCAATCTAAGGCAGAATGAGAATGAAAAAGCACGGGACTTTATTCACAGATGGAGATCGGCCTGCAACAAAATGAGAGATCCTATCTCGGAAAGACACGCCCTATCGTTGATCCTCAACAATTTCTCACAACCATTAAGAGGATTGATCTCTACTGCACCATCCCGTACCTTCATTGAGTTGACTGAACGAGCCGAATGGCTCAAGCTGAGTGTGGAGAATGGAGTCTACGAAGGCTTCACCTTTTCCAAAAACAACCCCCAAGGCAAGCAGAAGAAGAAAGCTCACTTCACCTATTCTGCCAACAACAACAACAAAGGCCGAAATCAGTACAAAGGGCAGAAGAGGGATTACTACTACGGCGCGGGAAGTTCGAACAACAAAAAAGATCAGAAAGGAAAGCCTGCTTCTCAATACAGCAAGCCTCCTCAACAGGACCAAGGGCCGAAACTGCGTGAGAAGACTAAACATGAAGGATGGAGTTACGACAGAAAGTTTACTCCTTTGGACCAATCACTCGAGGATGTGCTCGAGTATATGATGTCAAAAGAGATGGTTAAGGTTCCCAGATTGGCTGATCCCCCTGTGCCTATGGGGAAGTGGAAAGATCAATTTTGCAAGTTCCACAGGACAGTGGGACACAACACTGAGAACTGCTTTGTTCTCAAAAACATTATACAAGATCTTATTGAAAAAAAATCTTTTAGTGGAAGGAGAATAAGAAGAGAAAATGGATATTCTCAATCACCCCTTTCCTCCACACACCACAGCAGTAGTGTATGCACAGCCATTCCTACCGCATGAGCACATCAAGCCGTGTTCTGCACAAGATCTCCAAGTTCAGCACTAGGTTTCAGTGCTACGACAAGCAGCCCCAACTTCTAGGAAAATGGACCTAATCTCAGCATTCGGCAAGATGAAAGTTTCTGAAGCACCTGTAAAGTCAGCCCCCAAGTCAAAGGGAATTCCTGACTTCCTCAATCAAAGCATCAAACCCAGGCCGGAGAATTCAAGTCAGAAGCCTCTGACTGCTCTATCTAATGTTTTTATCTTTGACTTGGCCAAGAATTCTAAAAAGCACCAACGAGTACTGGATGATTTGCTCAGAAAGATCAAAGTTAAGCCTAGTACCACTCCTGAAGACATGGCACAGATTGTGAACTCTGCCATGACCAATGCGCCAATCACCTTCTTGGATGAGGACCTTCCAAAGCCTCATTCATTTCACAATAATGCCTTGTACATTGTCGTTCGAGTCAGAGGAATGACGGTACCGCATGTGCTGGTCGATGGAGGCAGTAGCCTCAATATTTGTCCCGAGATGACCGCAAAAGCATTAGGGATCAAGGATGAAGAATATATTCCAGATCCCATCACTATCTACGGATTTGACAACCATGGTCAAACGGCCAAGGGCAAAATATTTCTGGAAGTATTCATCAACTATTCGGTACACTCCGTCCTTTTCCATGTGGTCAATGTACCACCCACCTACAACCTGCTACTCGGGAGAACATAGATTCATAATGCAAATGCAATGCCTTCCACCTTGCATCAATTCGTGAAATGGTCAAAAGGTGGAATGATTACTACAATACTAGGAGAAGACCCAGAAGAAAGGCTCCCGCAGCCCATGATTCCCTGGCCCTCATTCACTGCAGATATTCCCAACATCAAGGAAAGAGAAGAGATCAGTCATGGAGAAAATCGAGAAATACTCCAGGCATCCTCAGAGCTATCTTTGCACACCGTAGCCATGACCCGATGGAGAGGTCCTCAATTCTTCAAGGTAGGAGGCCGAATCAACTACAGTACCATTAAAGATCACCCATTGTTTCCGCAATTCATGAAGGCAAGAAAGGGATTTGAGTTACTCCTGAAGCACGGTTATCAACCCTTCAAAGGACTCGACAAAAATGAAGATGACCGCATAGAACCAGTGATCTAGAAGCATCGTCCCCACAGAGCAGGACTAGGGTTCTTCGGCGGAAGCTCACCAAAGAAGACTGTTTTTGTCAAAGGGGCACATTGAAGACCATTTGTTATTTTTTTTCTATTCTTTCCAAAATAAATGTCTCATTCTATCAATGTCTTTGATCAAAATAAATAAAATTCCAAGTTTCTTTGTCTATCTGGATGCCATCTGTCTCCTTTCCGTCTATCTCTTCATTATAATTTTGAATACCATTTTATGCGTAGTTCTCTTCAAATGATTGCTTGTCTTACGATAGGCAAATTTATCTGAACCAAATTTCTCATCCAAAATTTCAGAATGACTTCTCGGACAATCAAGAAGCTCGTTCTCAATCCCAAGGCTTTTAAAAAGTTGACAACAATTCACCGAGTCAAAGCAAGCACCGAAGATGGCAAGATTGCAAAGCGATCAGATGATTGTGCAGAATATGACCAGTCTCTTCAGGAGTTACTAGAGTTCGCCGCAGTTCAGAAACAGGATGAACCATCTCCTCTAGTATAAGATCCGACTGAAGATGTCAATATCGGTTTAGAGGAAGATCCCAAAATTCTCCAGATCGGAACCAGTTTGAGTCCGGAAGAAAAGGAAAGGCTCACTAATTTTCTCAAGCAACATGAGGAAGTGTTCGCATGGACATATGAAGATATGCCGAGCTTAGACCCAAAATTAGTCGAACACTATCTCGTCTTGAAGCCAGAGGCTAAGCCAGTTAAGCAGAAGCTGAGAAAAATGGATCCCAGAATAGAACAACAAGTCAAGGAAGGACTCGAAGATATGCTCAAAGCAGGATTTATCTGAGGTATTGACTACCTGGATTGGTTAGCCAATATCGTCGTTGTCCCAAAGAAAAGTGGCAAAGTCAGGATCTGCATAGACTTCAAAGATCTCAATAAGGCAACTCCAAAGGATGACTATCTGCTTCCAAGCATCGACCTTCTAGTCGACAGCACGGCAGGACACGCCATGTTCTCTTTCATGGATAGATATTCCGGCTACAATCAGATTAAGTTAAACGCCCGCGACCAATCAAAAACTTCCTTCACTACGCCTTGGGGCACTTTCTGTTATACAGTCATGCCTTTTGGGCTCAAGAATGAGGGAGCAACCTATCAACGGGCAATGGCTATTATCTTTCACGATCAGATGCGCAAAATCATGGATGCATATGTTGACGATATCCTCGTAAAATCTATAGAGGAAGAAGATCACCTCGAAGCCCTTGATCAAGTCTTTAAGCGACTCATTCTTTACAAGTTAAGGCTTAACCCGCAAAAGTGTGTCTTTGGAGTCGAATCAGGCAAACTGTTGAGTTTTCTGGTCAGCAAAAAGGGAATTAAAGTTGACCCAGCCAAAGCAAAGGCTATCATTGATATGCCACCCCCGAAAAATCTCAAAGAATTGCGTAGCCTTCAAGGACGTATGCAATCAATCCGGCGATTTATTTTCAACTTGGCGATGAGATGCGAACCTTTCAATCATTTGCTCAGAAAAGGAGTGAAGTTCGAATGGGGACCAGAATGTCCGCAATCGTTCGATCGAATAAAGAAGTATCTTCTCAATCCTTCCATCCTGAAGCCGCCAGAATTGGGAAAACCTCTTTTATTATACATCTCAGTCAATCAAGTCGCATGCGGTGGATTCTTGGCGCAGTACAAAGAAGGCAGCTTGATAGAGCATGCCATTTATTATGTGAGTAAGACTTTCATAGACTATGAAAAGAGATACTCTCAAATAGAGAAGACCTGCCTAGCTCTGGTATGGATGTGTCAGAAGCTAAGACACTACCTACTGGCATCTGAGGTCAAAATTCTGTCTAAACTCAATCCTCTCAAATATATCTTGGAGCAACCTTTCCTCAGCGGACGGGTCGCAAAATGACAAGTCTTACTGATGCAGTATGACTTAGAATATGTCTCGCAGCAGTCAATCAAAGGCCAAGCAATTGCAGATCAATTGGTAGATTTTCCTTTGGCAGAAGAAGTGAAAGTCGAAGATGATTTCCCAGATGAGCAAATATGCAACATCCAGCGATACCCGGTCTGAAATTTGTTTTTCGATGGTTCCAAGAATATGGCTGGAATAGGCATTGGAATCTTATTAATCACTTCAGAAAAAGAGATGATTCCATTTTCTCTCAAGTTAGACTTTCAATGCACTCATAATATGGCTGAATATGAAGCTCTGATTCAAGGTCTAAAGATCCTACTAGACTTCAATGTTAAGAGAGTGCATGCCTACGATGACTCATTACTTGTTGTCAATCAAGTTCGAGCCAAATGGCAAGTCAAAGATCAAAAGTTATTTCCTTATCAGAAAATTGTTTCAGCTCTTGTCAGCAAGTTTGAAGAATTTCAGCTCTTCCATATCAAGAGAGATTTTAATCAAGTGGCCGATAGCCTAGCCAGTTTAAGCTCCATTATGGCATTCAAAAATGGAGAATCTTGCCGTTCTTTCGAAATTGGCAGACTTGACCAACCTGCTTTCCTTCCAACAGAACAAGTACATCAAGGTGAGCAAAGGAAGAAGCCTTGGTATTACAATATCAAAACTTTCATAGAAACTGGCGAATTTCCTCCAGAACTCTCAAAGAAAGAGCAGCGAGCAATCCAGCGTATGTCTACCCGATACTTCATTCTGGCAAAGGTCCTCTATCGTCGAGGATTCAGTTCAGAGTATTCCAAATGTTTAGATGAAGACAAAGCCAAAGAAGTCGTGCGAGAAGCACACGAAGGCATTTGCGGCGGCCACGTCGGCTACCAAACCCTTGCCAAGCAAATCATCAGAGCAGGTTACTACTGGAAGACTATGCAGTAACACTGTTACTATTATGTGAAGAAGTGTGTTCAATGCCAAATACATGCACCCTCTATTCATGCTCCAGCAACTTATTTGCAATCCGTTGTTTCTCCATGGTCGTTCTCTATGTGGGCCTTCGATGTCGTAGGTCCCATCACTCCTTCTGCTTCAAATGACCACAAATACTTCCTTGCCGCAACAGAATATTTCACCAAGTGGGTAGAAGCTATCACTCTTCGCACAGTAGAAGGCCGACACGTAGTCTCTTTTATTCACAAGAGCATCCTTTGCCGTTTCGGCATCCCACATGACATCGTGTCAGATAATGGCAGTCACTTCAAGAATGAAAAGATGAAGACATTCTGGTCAAAGTTCAAAATCTATCATCATTTTTTCGCTCCCTACTATCCTCAAGGGAATGGTCAGGCAGAGGCCACCAACAAGATCTTAATTCGTATCTTGGAGCGAACTGTAGAAACAGGCCGTGACTGGCATGAGAAGATCCACAATGCACTATGGGCCTATCGGACCACCGTTCGCACTCCAAGAAATGCTACTCCATCAAAATTGGTCTATGGAATAGAAGTAGTATTGCCGCTACATGTTCAAAAGCCCGCTTTGAAATTCGCATCGCTTCTAGAATTAACTCTTGATCAATACCAGCAGCTAGACTTACTCGACGAGAGAAGGCTAAAAGCAGCAGAGCATGCTCAATCTTATCGCCAGAGAATAGCCAGGCAATATGTGAAGTCTATCATCGAAAGAAGATTCAAAGTCAATGATTTAGTACTTCGATCCACAGCTTATCTCAAACATCATCCCGGCGGGAAATGGTCGCCAAATTGGGAAGGTCCCTATGTCGTCAAAGAAGCATTACCCCGCAACTCATATCGGCTCATCAATGCCGATGGGGTAGAATTACCAGATCCCATTAATGCTCGACACTTGAAAATTTTTTATACTTGAAACATTTACTCTCCTCTTGTAATCCTCCTATTTTCTTTAAATAATGACCAAACTTTCTTTCCCAGTTACACTGGGGCATTTTTAAAATTTTGTTCTGTATGCAGACAGGATAAACAAATTCCCCATTTCACGCACTTGTGCATTCATATGCATCAATTCATATTCATTTGCATTCAACTGCATTAACAACAATCCAGTCAGTATTGGGATTTCAAAATGGAAAGATAATCGCCAATACTGAACCAAAACCCAGCGCTCGAACTGGTATTATTTCAAAATCCAGTGTTCAAACTGATACATTTTCAAGATCCAACTTTTTGGAAAACCGAGTTCCGACTCGGGTTTTTATTCAAATTATTCTCTTTTGTTGATTCGGGTTCCGACTCGAGATCTCTTTATCCATTCGAGCTCAACTTCGAGCTCGTCATTTTCTTTTGTTGATCCGGGTTTCGACTCGAGATTTCTTTATCTTATCCAAGCTCTAATTCAAGCTCTTCATTTTTTTCTGTTGATCCGGGTTCCGACTTGAGATCTCTTTATTTGTTCAAGCTCTGACCCGAGCTCTTTATTTTCCTTTGTTGATCCGGGTTCCGACTTGTGATCTCTCTTTATTTACTCGAGCCCTGACTCGAGCTCTTTATTTTCTTTTGTTGATCCGGGTTCCGACTCGTGATCTCTTTACCTTATTCGAGCTCAGATTCGATCTCTTCATTTTTCTCTATTGATCCGGGTTCCGACTCAAGATCTCTTTATTTATTTGAGCTCAGATTCGAGCTCTTCATCTTCTTTTATTGATCCGGGTTCCGACTCGTGATCTCTCAACTTCATTCGAGCTCTTCATTTTCTTTTGTTGATCCGGGTTCCGACTCATGATCTCTCTACATCATTTGAGCTCTGATTTGAGCTCTTCATTTTCTTTTGTTGATCCGGGTTCTGACTCGTGATCTCTGTATTTTATTCGAGCTCTTCATCTTCTTTTGTTGATCCGGGTTCCGACTCGTGATCTCTCTACATCATTCGAGTTCTGATTTGAGCTCTTCATTTTCTTTTGTTGATCTGGGTTCCGACTCGTGATCTCTGTATTTTATTCGAGCTCTGGCTCGAACTCATTATTCTCCTTTGTTAATTCAAGTCATTTCAATCATCAGGGTCTGTCAATTGCTCAAATTTGATATTTTACCCTCCAAATTCCAATTTAAATCTTCGAATCATGCAATTCTCCAATTTCGACCTCTAGGTCACCCAATTTCCAATTCTCAATTTCAATTACCAATTTCCAATTTTCGACCTTCGGGTCACTCAATTTTCAATTTTCGACCTTCGGGTCACTCAATTTCCAAATTTCGACCTTCGGGTCACTCAATTCTCAATTTCGACCTTCGAGTCACACAATTTCGACCTTTCGGTCAACCAATTCTCAACTTCGACCGTCAGGTCATCCAATTTCGACCTTTGGGTCATTCAATTTCCAACAACCAATTTTCCAATTTCCAATTTTGACCTTTAGGTCAATCAATCTCAATATCCAATTTCAATCATTTTCGCTTGCAAGAGACCCTTTTTAGGGAGAGTTCGAGGGAGCTCGTTCTTTTCGCATGCTATCCAATTCGTTCACTTAGCCCCTTTTCAGGAAGAGTTTGAAGGGACTCGCATCTTTGTGAACCCTTTGCAAAACAATTTCCAATTTCACACAAGGAACCCTTTTAAAGGGAGAGGCTCGATGGAGACTCGCTTTTCTTGTGACCCCCCAATTTCATACTAGGCCATTTTCATCATGAAGGACCCTCTTTGCAGGGAGAGTGTGATGGACTCGTTCCTTTCATGACCCAATTTTCAGACCTCACTATTATCGGCCCCCTTTCCATAAGAGAAGCCTAATATTAGGGAGCTTTGACGAAAGCTCAATTTCTCTTCGAAAGTTTCATTTTGCAAACACCTCCTCTTCAGGGAAGAGAGGAGTATTTCCCATTTCTCATTCAGGTAAGGGCTAAGCCTGAGTCTCTCTTTTTGGGGAAAAAGAGAGGAGAATTTTCGTCACGGATGTGTTGAGTCGGACCTCAAGTGCTCTCTTTCAACAAGGATTTCAAGAAAATTTTATCAATCTGTCAATCAATTATTTGTTGATTTCAAAAACTTTATTATACAAATCTTTACCTCAGTTTACCTTCAGCATTACTTCCAAAAGAGTGAAGCTTTTGTGAAGAAGGATTCAAAATCCAAATTCTATCTATTGGCCAACCAAAAGGATGAAGGATAAATCCTCGATATGGTTAGAAAAGAAGATTCAATGTTTTTGCAAAGCCATAGATGATTGATATTGATCACAGTCAATGGCACATCTTTAAAGATCATTCTTGTGAAGATAAGGCAGTGAAAATATCCTGAGCGCAAGAAAAAGAGAGAATTCTTCCAAGCCCTGTCTCCTCAAAATCACCTAAGCTGCAATTAAATATCCGCAAAAGGGATCTCTCAATTGTCGTCAAGATGAAGGCGAATTAAGCGAGTAGACCCCCGGGGCCAAAGAAGATTTGAAACATCTCTAAGATGACGGAGTTTGTGACGGATCCTTCCAGGGAAAGTCCAAAGCACTGTCGAGATGAAGACAGATGTAATGAACCTACCGACAATCCCTAAAAGATATTTAATTTCAGCTATCCTTCAAAGATCTTTAATCCATGAGCCAACATCGTCGAAGAAGGATCGAAACATCTCTAAGTTGAAAGAGTTTGTGACGTACCCTTCCCAAAAGAGAGCAAGAGAAGAAAAAGAAAGAGAGAAAAGTCAGGACATCTCCAAAATGAAGGAGAATGTAACCGAAACCTCAGAGAGTCAAAAGAGTTCAGAAAGATTATAATAAGAGAAGCTCTCAGGATATCAAACTGCCAGATCTATCAAGAATCCTCTTTAAACTTGTGAAATTCTATTATCAATACTCTTTCATCAATTGCTTTCATAATATCAAATTCTCTTTCTTGTTCATATCAAGGAAATTGATAACTTCCTTGAAGAAGGTCAATCACAAGTAATTTGGATTCCCAATCCCGATTCTACGAAGTGAATCTCGTTTGGAGGTAGTGCTTCAAGTTGAAAAGAAAGAATGTTTTGCAACAATGTGCAACATTTTCAAACACTTTGAATCAACAACAAAATTCTCAACATTTTGATGATATTTTCTAGCTATCCCGACGTGAAGTGAGAGCTTGATATCCATCTTTGATACATCCTGACACCAATTTTAAATCCCTCTTAAGGACTTGATTCCTTCCCTTCTTTGAAAGCGTAAGCTCTCAGATTCGCACACTTCCCTGTGTCCCCACTGTCCCACCATAGACAGTCCCATTTCGGTTCGAGGTCGAACCAACAATCATTTCTCGCAAAAGGCAATTTCAAAAGCTATTTAGTCTCAGCAATGAGACGCCCAAAATCAATCCCTTTTCAAGCTTTAGGGACCCCATTTTCCTTCCTTTTGCAAAACCCCTGTCGGATTTACTGTGCAAAATCCGAAGGTTCCATCATACCATTTCATTTTCCGCCCAATCAGGATAAGGGTATAAACCCGAGCCTCCTTTGAAGAGGTATTCCATCTTCCGCCCAATCAGGATAAGGGTACAAACCTGAGCCTCATTCAAAGAGGTATTCCATCTTCCGCCCAATCAGGATAAGGGTACAAACCTAAGCCTCATTCAAAGAGGTATTCCATCTTCCACCCGATCAGGGTAAGGGTACAAACCTGAGCCTCATTCAAAGAGGTATTCCATTTTCTGCCCGATCAGGTTAAGGGTACAAACCTGAGTCTCATTTCTATGAGATATTTCATCCACCTGATCAGGTCAAGGGTACAAACCTGAGCCTCATTCAAAGAGGTATTCCATTTTCTACCCGATCAGGATAAGGGTACAAACCTGAGCCTCATTCAAAGAGGTATTTCATTTTCCGCCTGATCAGGATAAGGGTATAAACCTGAGCCTCAATCAAAGAGGTATTTCATCTTCCGCCCGATCAGGTTAAGGGTACAAACCTGAGTCTCATTTCGATGAGATATTCCATTCCCCAAACAGGTTAAGGGTCAAACCTGAGCTTCGTTCCATGCGAGGTATTTCTGTCTCATCTAGGTTAAGGGCAAAAACCTGAATTTCACTTTCACAGAGTGAATCTTTCCTCTTCATTCTCCATTTCATATCTACCATGATCACCAGGCTAATTTCTCCACACCCAGTCAGATCCTTTTAACTGAGGCATTTTATATAACCCAAATTTGATGTGTTTTTCTTTGCCACTAAGCTCGGCCATAAGCCGGCTTAGTAGCAAAGAGAGGCATCTGTAAACACCCCAAATTTTCACTCACCTCCCCAACATTTCCACCAAGCATCATCATCCAGCCTTTAAAATCGTCGAAGGGCAAAATGGTCATTTTCTGAGCCCGGACCTTACAAAAGTCTAAATTTCATCTGCAACTCTCAAGATTTCTCTATTTCAGCTGAGATGTTCAAAATTTTATTCCTGACAGGAGACAGGAATCTCCAAGTCTTGGTTCAAGATTATATTTCATAAGACATGTCATTGCATAACATTGCATGAGCATTTCATATCACTGCACTGCACAACATGTCATTTCGAGGTCCAGAACTCTCAATTTTAAAATTTTCAATCCAGATTTGAATTTCAACTCTTTTTAAAATCAATTTCAAAACCCTGGGTCTTCAAAATTATCAATTCTTCCCATTTTACCCCCAGGACTCTGAATTTCAAAATATTTTATCAGGAAAACAATCTGGATTATTTTCAATAAATTTCATCTCAGACTTTGCCCTTTTGTCCAACAATCTCAAATATCATTCTTTTACAAAATCTCCCTACAGAGGCCAACTCTTTTCAAAGTTTCTGTTTTGCCAATTAGTCCAGATTTTATGAAAATTCCAAAAAGAGGTTTTACAGTCTTGTCTTTATTTCAATAAAGAAGCAATATGGGACCCATACTGAGGTGGTGTCACATAGGCTTTTCTTTTGAAAAACCTGAATTTTGAAAAACCCAAAAATATAGGAGCCTTGTCCCTGGATTGGCGCCACTTGTCTTTCATTTCTCCCATCATTTATCTGCCGAGTGTCAGCGTGGGGTTCACCTAGAGGTGGCGCCACATGTCACCTTCTCTCGCCTACCATCCTTTGACACGTGTCAGTGTGGGGCCACCTTAAGAAGCCGCCACATGTCATTAGACATCCTCTTCATTTCATGCCACGTGTCAGTGTCCACCATCTTCACCATATGCCATGTGTCATTCAAAGTCACCATGAGCCGCCAAGTGTCATGTGTTGTCCGGTTCAGAAAAAGTAGAGCTTGTCTCCCCTGAGGTGGCGCCAGTTGAAGTGTATCTCCTGCAGAGGACACGTGTCACTCTCTCCTTTCCTCAGAAAAAGCAAGTGACACGTGTCATTCTCTGCTCTTCTCAGAAAAAGCAAATGCCACATGTCATTTCCTGCTCTCTTCAGAAAAAGCTAGAATTCAAACATTTAAATCCTTCCAAAGGTGGCGCAAATCCTGAACTTCACCTTTTCTATTTTGTCTGAGATGGCGCCACTAGTACTTGGCCCTCCTTCTCTTCCCTCTGCCACATGTCAATCTTTGCTTCTTTCAGAAAAAGCAGGATGACACATGTCTTCCCTTACTTTTCTCAGAAAAGTAGGTGACACATGTCATTTCTAGCTTCCTTCAGAAAAAGTAGAGGACACATGTCACTCTTAGCCTTCTTCAGAAAAAGCTACCATTCAAACAAGGTCTAGGTGGCAAAAATCCTGAATTCTGCCCTTTCCATCTGGTCTATGAGGGCGCCACGTGTCCCTTTCCCTCCTTTTCCTCCCTCCTACCACATGGCATTGTAGGAGCCACCCTGAGGTGGCGCCACATGGCCACCCTCCCTTCTTCCAGAGCAAGCCTCATTTGAATTTCAAATTTCTTCCCTGAGGTGGCGCCACATGTCAGCCTCTGCTCTCTCCAAAAAAAACATAAATTTGAATATTTATACTCCTTAGAGGTGGCGCCACATGGCATGCTCCTACTGCTTCCAACTTTAAACCTCAAACTCCATTTTGAGGTGGCTCCATAGGAGAACCTTCAGAAAAGTAGAAGTTTGAATTTCAAACTCCAAGAGAGCACCCTCTGAGGTGGCGCCATATGGGAAGCTCCTGCAGAGAAAATCAAGCAAACCCCAATTTTGAAAATTTTCAAACTATGCTGAGGTGTCTCACTCACAAAATTCATATTTTATTTATTTCAAAATTCCAAATGGCATGCCCTGAGATGGCGCCACATGGAGGGCTCAGATTGAGCCTGTTTGAAATTCAAAATTTTCAAAAAAAGGCTACAAGTACAAGGACTCACGCCCAGTTTAGAGGACTCCATTTTTAGATTTTGAACTTCAACCTAGATCCCCTTGAGAACTCAAGTGTATTCCTCTGAATTCATGCCCCCCCCCCTTGGGCTCAGTGGAGAAGGTGCAGTGAAGCACCGATCTTGCTCGTGTCGTGGCCAACTTGATTCAAGCGTGGGTCGATCTTCGTGAACCATCTGAAGCCCGGATCGAAGGACGAAAGAGGCCTTTGGTAGCCGTCCATTTTGAGAGTTTCAAAGCTGCATAAAAACGCAAGGTGCACCTCCTTCCCTCTTGATTTCATAATATCATGATTAGATTCGTGTTGTCGTTTGAAGAAAGAGCTTATCCGAGGGATGGATTGAGCTATTCTCCTAAAACGACGTATATCAAAAAAATATAATTATGCTTCCTTGATGATTTCTAGCATTCATGCATCTAGTTAAATTTAATTTATATTTTATTTCGTTAATTTAGAATGTTTTATAAGTTAATTAGGTTTAATTCAGTGTTTATTTCAATTCTGCTCAGTTTCAGTAATTCTCTATTTTTTTCAGTCAGTCCACATGTCATTTTATGCATTTATTTTTCGTTAAAAATGCTAAAAAAATCATTCTATGCGACCTTAGGTGTCCCTAGAAATGTGCCAAAAATGCGTAAGGATTTGAATTTGTTTACTGCAGTAAACATTCAAAATGGTAAGTCAGGTTTTGTTACCCGGGATGCGTTTTAAAAACTCATTTCCGACTTGTAAAATTGAGATCTCTCTCATGGAAGGTTTGATTTTCAATCCTAAATATGTTCTGAACTCAGAATGATGTCTAGTTTTTAATCTGATTTTATTAGATTTTTATGATTGTTTTTTTATGTCTGACAAAAATCTGAGAGTTCGGGACATGTGTTAGAGCCTGATTTGGGTCTCTGAGACCTTGGATCGACTTAAGTCGATGGGTTCTCCCTGGGTAATGCTCCAAATCCAAATCTGTAAAAAGTGAATGTCATGTTCAAGATGTCCTCTGTTTTCATCTAAAATTTTATGATTTTTAGAACAGTCTTAATAGTAGTTTCAGATTTTTCTTGTTAGTCTCCTATTTTGTCACATTTGTCTGTTCTGTCGATTTAGGCAAGTAATGTCATATTTTTATCTCTGTTTCTATTGATCAAATTCCAAAGTCATAAACATGAAAGTTGTCCATGTATGTATCTTGAGTTACTCAGTTAAATATCAGAAATTGTCATGGCCGTTTTTTATTTTTTTAGCATTTTATATTAGATTAGGTTGATTTTACCTCCGTCAGAACCAAATTCCCGTTACCAAACTCACTGTAGTTCAAATCCCGAGGCTGTAAAAACCAAAAGTGTTCAATTTTAGGTCCTCTAGCAGTCTGCAAAATATCAGATGTTTTTATGGTGTAATTTTTGCATTATCATATTAAGTATTGCATTTGGTTCGGGTCCGTAGGCGAAATTCGTCCATTTTAGGATTTTCTTTAAATTTTAGCATTTTAACCATGTCATTTCGTGAGTTTTAGCATTCTAGGATATTTATCAAAATAGGTAGATGATTCATACCGAATTTGACAGCATTTAGAATTCGTTTGATGCTCGGTTTAGCCGTATCATCAAAACAGGGCCCCGCGGGACCCTGATCCAAGCGAAAAACAAGCGAAATTCATTATTTTGGATAAATTGCAAAATGTTAAATTCTGATTTTACAGTCCTAATGTGTTTAGTAGCATGTCATCATGCCTCATACTACATTTCATCATCATTTGATTCAATTTGAATTTCAAAATCTCAATTTTACCAAGTTTTCCTTCAAAAAACCCTGATTTTAAAGGTATAACTTTAATATTAGGGGTATTTTGGTCATTTTGACCACCATTTCGAATTTCAAAATATTTTCTACTGAATTTCTTGTATTTTCATCATTTCAAATATCAAGGAAGCATGAGAATAGAGTTTATATCCAATTAAGTCCAATAATTTCATAATATTATTGGAAAATCTTGGAAAAACTCACATATTTGAGCTAACCCCATTTCCAGTTTGGCAGGGACATTCAAAGGAAGGAGTTGAAGTCTGCAATTTCCTTTTATTTCATTTAATTAGTGATGTAACAATGTAAATTTTGGAATAAGAGATTTAATTTTCTGCTTAGACTAGGATGCATATCATATAGTTTAAATTCCTGCAATATCCTGATTATGTGATTCATGCATTTTATTTCAAAAAGCACTATGGATGTACACGAATGGCACGTGCACCAACTCTTAGGGAGTTAATGAACTCGGTGGAGTCCATATTTACGGCCCTAGTCAGAATATGGACAAGACCCAGATCCATCATCTCTCTACCAGTCACATTGAGCCTACACTCTTAGGCTATCTTAAAATTCACCTCATATTTCCAATTTTGCAAAATATTGTGCATTAAATCAATTAAACTCTGAGCATGTTCATGGCCACAGTTAGAGCATGTGAAGGATTTATTTTGACTTAATACACATTTTTTCAACAAATTTCTCAGAAAATCTTTTCAAAGTGCATTCATTCACTCATATTATTTGCATCATGAAATCATCGGTTTTCTCAGGATTTTCTCAAGAAAACTTCATTCTCAAGAAATCGATTTCTCAAGAAACTCTAAGAATTTTTCAAAGTCGGATTTTCCAAGTCATGTTTTTCTGTGATTTCCCCTGGAAAATGTTATTTTCTTAAGATTTTCCAACGGAGTTTCCCAATCTTTCTTAAGAATTAAAACCAATTTTCAAGGGTTTCAAGGCTAAGATTCCCAGGATTTCAATTTCCCAAGTTTCGATTTCCCTTCTCCACAGGGGTTTTCCGATGAATTTCAATCGTTTTCAAAGAAAATTTTCAAAACTTGAAGCTTTTCCTGACAAGCATTTTCCCTTCAAATGTTTACCCTTTTCCTAAGAATTACTTCTATTTTCCCAGGATTTTCAACCATTCATGATTTTCCCAAAACTTCATAAATTTTCTCAAGATTTCAAACCCTTTTCATCAGAGTTTCCTGAGAGACGGATTTCCACTTTTTCCCTGAGAAATATTTTCCAACTCCAAATGTTTTCTAAGCATACATCATGTTTTTCCAATTTGCATTTTACAAAATCTCATAGCACATGCCTGAATTCTCTGTGCATTTAGGATAGAACACGATTTTGACGACTTAACTAAGTCAAGCACAATTTTGGTCCTTGGTTCAATTACCCCTGTTAAAGGCGATAGGAACGGTCGAACCTCGTACCGACAGGTCGAGCCCTATCCCATGGATTTTCCCGCAATTTTAAAAAATGGAGGCGAGTATTTGAAAACAATTTTCCAAAATCCAGTCAAGTTCGAATCGCGAAAGCAATTCCCTCTCTCTTTCGCAAGGAAGGGAAGACGGGGAAAATTTTGCGACGATAACATACCCTTATCCTGATTGGGCAGAAAATGGAATACCTCTTTGAATGAGGCTCAGGTTTGTACCCTTATCCTGATCGGGCGGGAAATGGAATACCTCATTAAATGAGGCTCAGGTTTGCACCCTTATCCTGATCGGGCGGAGGATGAATGAAATCCCCGAAAGAAGAGACCATGATGGAACATTCAGATTTTGCACAATAAATCTGACAGAGGTTTTGCAAAAGAAAGGAAAATGGGGTCCCTAAAGCTTAAAAAAAGGGGTTGATCTTGGGTGTTTTATTGTTGAGACTAAAATCAGCTTTTTGAATTGCCTTTTGCGAGAAAATGATTGGTGGTTCCACCTTAAACCGAAATGGGACTGTCTATGGTTGGACAGTGGGGACACAGGGAAGTGTGCGAATTTGAGAGCTCACACTCTCAAAGAAGGGAAGGAATCAAGTCCTCAAGAGGGATTTAAATTGGTGTCAGGATGTATCAAAAACGGACATCACGCTCTCACTTCGCGTCCGGATAGCTAGAAAATATTGTCAAAATGTTGATAATTCTATTGTTGATTCAAAGTATTTGAAATTGATGCACATTGTGAAAAAAACATTCTTTCTTTTATACCTGAAGCATTACCTACAAACGAGCTTCACTTCGTAGAATCAAGATTTGAAATCCAAATTGCTTGCAATTAACTTTCTTCAAGGAAGCTATCAATTTTCTTGATATGAACAGGAAAGAGAATTTGATATTATGAAAGCAATTGATGAAAGAGTATTGATAACAGAATTTCACAAATTTAAAGAAGATTCTTGATAGATTTGGCAGTTTGATATCCTGGGAGATTCTCTCATGATAATCTTTCTGCACTCTCTTGGCTCTCTTGGGTTTTTTTGCTACATTCTCCTTCATTTTGGAGATGTTCTGACTTTCTCTCTCTTTCTTTTTCATCTCTTGCTCTCAGTTGGGAAGGGTACGTCATAAACTCCTTCAACTTGGAGATGTTTTGATCCTTTTTTGACGATATTGGCTCTTGGGTTAGAGATCTTTGGATGATAGCTTGAAATTAGATATCTTTTAGGGATTGTCGGGAGGTTCGTCACATCTGTCTTCATCTCGACAGTGCTTTGGACTTTCCCTGGAAGGATCCGTCACAAACTCTGTCATCTTGGAGATGTTTCAAATCTTCTTTGGCTCCGGGGGTCTATTCGCTTAATTCGCCTTCATCTTGACGACAAGTGAGAGATCCCTTTTGCAGATATTTAATTGCAGCTTAGGTGATTCTGAGGAGACATAGCTTGGATGAATTCTCTCTTTTTCTAGCGCTCAGGATATTTCCACTGCCTCATTTTACAGAAATAATCTTTAGAGATGTGGCATAACTGCGATCAATATCAATCATCTATGTATTTGCAATAACATTGAATCTTCTTTTCTGGCCATATTGAGGATTTATCCTTCATCCTTTTTGGTTGGCCAATAAAAAGAATTTGAATTTTGGATCTCTTTTCGCAAAAGCTTTACTCTTTTGGAAGTAATGCTAAAGGTAAACTGAGGTAAAAATTTGCGCAATAAAATTTTGAAATCAATAGGTAATTAATTGATAAATTAACAAAATGTTCTTGAAATCCTTGATGAAAGAGAGCATTTGAGGTCCTGCTTAACGCATCCATGACGAAAATTATCCTCTCATTTCCCCAAAGGAGGCGACTATCAGTTCACTGGGAACAATAGCAGTTCAATTAAGAATGACCATCTTTAGGAATAATATCAGTTCAATTAAGAACGATCATCGGTTCGTTGAGAACTATATCAGTTCAATTAAGAACAACCATCGCTGGGAATAATATCAGTTCAATTAAGAACGACCATCTGTTCATTTGGAACATTATCAGTTCAATGAAGAACGACTTATCAGTTCACTTGAAATACTATCAGTTCGATGAAGAACGACTATCAGTTCGATGAAGAACGACTATCAGTTCGATGAAGAACGACTATCAGTTCACTTGGAACACTATCAGTTCGATGAAGAACGACTATCAGTTCACTTGGAACATTAATGAGGAACAACTATCAGTTCACTTGGAACACTATCAGTTCAATGAAGAACGACTATCAGTTAGATGAAGAACGACTATCAGTTCACTTGGAACACTATCAGTTCAATGAAGAACAACTATCAGTTCGATGAAGAACGACTATCAGTTCACTTAGAACACTTATCAGTTCACTTGGAACACTATCAGTTCGATGAAGAACGACTATCAGTTCACTTGGAACATTAATGAGGAACAACTATCAGTTCACTTGGAACATTATCAGTTTAATGAAGAACGACTATCAGTTCGATGAAGAACGATTATCAGTTCACTTGGAACACTATCAGTTCAATGAAGAACGACTATCAGTTCACTTGGAACACTATCAGTTCAATGAAGAACGACTATCAGTTTGATGAAGAACGACTATCAGTTCACTTGGAACACTTATCAGTTCACTTGGAACACTATCAGTTCGATGAAGAACGACTATCAGTTCACTTGGAATATTAATGAGGAACAACTATTAGTTCACTTGGAACACTATCAGTTCAATGAAGAACGACTATCAGTTCACTTAGAACACTATCAGTTCAATGAAGAACGAGGATCATTATAGAGAGTTGGATCGCTTCTATGAATGGTTTCAGGATTATTCCCTTATCCTGAACGGGGAATAGAAATCGGATGATCTGGTGGTCGAAATTGAGAATTTTGGTAATTTGAAAATTGGAAATTGGGTGACCCGGAGGTCGAAATTGAAGAATTGAATCACCCGGGGGTCGAAATTGAAGAATTATGGAAAATGATTCAGGTTTATCCCTTAACCTGAAGGGGAATTTTGATATTTAATGCATATGAATGAGTGCAAATGAATGCAAAATTAATGCAAATGGGTGCATATATATGCAAAATGAGAGATTGATTTATCCTGTCTGCATACAGGATGTTTTGAGGTAAAGATAAATTTTCGAAAAAAATGCCCCAGCGTGACTAGGGAGGAAAATTTGGAATAAAAGAAGGATAATTGATGAATAAGGTGACAAGCTTCTTGACTGATAGATGTCCTCAAGATCATTCTTCACAAGAGAGACATTGTGAAAAGGAAGAAGAAGCAAATAAGATGGCGCCAAGCTATTGAAAAATTCGATGACTTTATTGATGCTTTAAAATCAAGGAAAGAGAATAGGATTACATTATTCTTTTGAAAAAGCAAGATGAGAAATGGGAAATTGTTGGCATTGTCATCTTCTGGAATGATTGTGAAAAAATCTTAGTCATGATGACTAGTCCTCCTTTTCGTCTTCAACGAGGAGCTTCTTGTCAATGCAGTCTTGAACAATGTTCTTAAGGACGAAGCAGTTTTCTGTATCGTGTTCTACTGCTTGATGAAACTTGCAAAACTGTTCTTTGAATCTGCCCATAATTGCTGGAGGATCGTCGGCTTTAGGCAACCGAATGATGTCTTTCGCAAGCATATACTCGAGAATACTCTCGAGTGTCTGATCCAGAAGGGTGAATTCTCGATCAGTTCTCCAGTCCTTGCGCTTTGATTTTTCCTGATCTTTCTTTTGATGCTGAGGGCTGGATTGGAGAGATTTATCACTGTTGATGTCCTTCCCTTTTTGCCTTTTGATTCTCTCCAAACTGTTGCCATGATCATTCTTGTTGCCTTTGCTATTATTGAAAGATTTGGCTGAAAAAGTGAAGTGAGCCTTCTTTTTGGCATCTTGACTGTTTCTTGCAATAATAATGCCTTCATAGACCCCATTTCGAGTCATTTGGCTCGTTCAATGAGTTTAATAAAAGATTTGGAGGGTGAGGTAGATATTAATCCTCTTAGAGGTTGTGAAAAATTATTGAGGATCAGCGATAAAGCATGCCTTTCTGATATAGGATCCCTCATTTTGTTGCAGGTCTCTCTCCATCTGAGAATGAAGTCCCTGGCTTTTTCACTATCTTCCTGCTTCAGATTACAGAGGTGATTTAACGTTGGTAGCGCTTCAGTATTGAACAGAAATCGCTCGATGAATAAATTAACCACCTTATCGAACTCTTGCAGCTCGATCGGATTGATATGCTCGGAGTACCACTGTAAACACCCCAAAATTTTCAAAAGTTTATAAATATTCCCCTTTTGCCCCGTACCTTCATTTTTTTTGGGTAATTGAGTCAGTTTTAAATCTAAATTCCATTTATTGAAATTAAATTCATTTTGTGTATTTGACTCAATTTCAGATCCGGATCCAGATAAAAGATCCAAATCTGAGCTTTGTTGTCCAATGTTTAAGATTAAATTCTCAAAATTTCCAAAATAACTTTTTGAAAAGCTCAGACAGTTCGTTCGGCATCCGTTTGGACCCATCACGTTATATTCCTTGATTCGAGGTTTAAAACTCGAATATTTTCTCAAAACCTGGGTCCAAAACCCATCTTCTGAAGAAATTTTCCAAAATGATCCCGATTTCTCAGAAAACTCCTCTTTTGCAAATATTTCTCAAGAATAATTTTTAAAATCCCCCATTTTCCCTTAAATTTTAGAATTTTATATAAAAAATGCAAAAAAAAAACTGATAGGAAAAACAACAAAAATTCAAAACAAAAAGAAAATTACAAAAATAGTTTTAAGAAAAACCCTTTTTCGAGGATAAACTTTTGAAACAAGCCTTCTTCTGGAAAGTTCGTAAATTTGAAGGACCCCCTTTACAAAACCTTTTTTAGGGTTTTTTGTAAAAGGGTCGGATGGGTTACAGCGCCTTCTCCCCCTCACTCTCGCCTCTCTCTCCCTCCATGGCCGACCCCCCCCATGTGCGACCCCCCATTCTCATTCACCTTCCACCCTTCGATCGACGATCGTTCCATCTCAACCATCGACGCTCAACCGTCTTCCATCCCTTCCCGAACCTTCATCCTCCTCTTTAAAAGGGGCACACGAGGGGAAGGTAGGGGAGGGGGGAAAAAACATCATCTATCCTCCGTCAAGCATTCATCAATCATCGATCATCCTCATTCTCCATCGTCGCTTGCTGTTTTTCCCTCTTTTCGGAAGGATCATCTTCCCCCTACATCGACTCTCCATCCAGGCGAATCTCCTCTCCTCGGCCCTTCGTGGAAAAGGGTTTCAGAAGAAGGGAAGAGGGAAGCTCCATCTCTTTCGGAATTCCGGTACAACAAAGGGACTCCAAGCAATTCAGATTGCATACCCAGGACCCTCTTTCATCAGTTAAGTCCCATCTCACCTCTTTGTTTAAAACTTAAAGTTGGATGTACTTTCTCTTGTCAAGAAGTTAATATCTATTGATACTTTGCTGAAATTTCTTCATGCTGAAGCCAAGTTTAAATTAAAGACCCCTGTTGTTTTGTTCTATTCATCATTGATTATTTTTCTCTTAGCTTATTGAAATCAGTTGGGCGAGTGCAATGATTCCCTCTAATATTTTCCCTTTATAACACAAGTGATATCCTGTTTATAGCTCACCTAGTGAAGTCTTTTAGAAATATCACATTTAAACTACCAGTTACATACTGCATATGATGATATTATGTTATGTGGTCTCATACTATCAGATCCAAGGCACTAAATGTGTTTATCATTTGACGATAAGCACATTGATCACCTCTCACAATCACACCACCTTCTGTGCCCTTGTGCCAGACCACAAGGCGGCATCCGTGCACATCTGTTATACCACTTTATCAACCTGTCATTCATAGCCAGACGAGTACAGCCTCCTTGGTCCAGAATGACCCAGTTTTGATATTCAGGATTGAAAGTTGTAACGCCCCGGATTTCCAAAACAAAGCTAAGTTAAAATTTTTCATGAATTTCTTTTTTTTTTCTTTGCAGCAGAACTTACAAAAGCTTTTAGCAGCGGAATCAGACGATAATGAGTCGTCAGTTTTAGAAAACTCCGAGCACGTTGCAGGTATGTGGCCAAGCAACTCATTGACCACCAAAGTGTTCCATTTTATCGAAAACCACTTGTTTATTACAACATCACTGCTTAGAAAAACAGTATAGGTTCAATAAAAAAGAAGCAGTACAACTCTGTCTAGAGAAACCCTGGAACTCGATGCCGCCTTGCTCCGCATATCGCCACGCAGGTTCAACACCTGAAATCCCCATAAAACGGGGTCAGAACCACTGATGGTCTGGTAAGTAGGCAAACACCTATCTATTCAACTCAAGTAAATGCATAGACCACTCAGGGTCGCAGTTCGTAATACGACGCTCAAGCCTCCATGACTTAGCGTATATCGCAAAAGCCTCATCAGGGCTATGAGTTGAACATCCACGCAAGTCGTCATGACTTCGCATAAGCCTCTTCAGGGCTGTGAGTTAGAATAACCTCTTAAGTCTCTACGACTTAGCCTTGACTTCCTCAGAGTCACGAATGGATGTCTAGCTCAAGCCTTTATGCTTGGCACATCCGTATCCTACGAATCTAAGGACAGCTCTCCGAGCTTCACTTAGTCGTACGGATATCAATGGGGTTCTTTCCCAATCGGTCCAGTAGTATACCGACCATGACACCTTCACAAAGGTTATGCAGGACTGACTCAACAACGTCATTCACTCATACATTCAAAGTAGCGCTGTACCTAAGCTAATGCTTTGTTTCGATAATTGCACCTCCCCCTGGGCTTAGGGGACTCGTATCTGGGCGACAACGCGACGATCTGGGGGTTGATTATTCTATGTATTTTAGATACCCCAGAGGCCTGTTGACCCCATCCCCCTAGTAGGACGGTACAGCATACCGGAAGAGATCCTTACTAGGTATCCGAATGCATTCTGCTACTGTAGTAGTTGGGTTCAATCCTTAGATATTTAAGGATAACCACGACCTCCATACCTCTGAGTGACGAAGGCCATCAATGAACTCTATCAGGTTCGGGTGAAATATATGTCACTCAAGGCTGCGCCATCACCGTCTTCCTCGGTGAGAAATTCTGAAAGGGGCCTGCCGGTCTTACAATTACTTGATGAACATTGCATGTCTATAGGGCAGCTTGAGAAGTATGTACCCGACCCCAATCAACCACACGGTTTTCACCGTGGAACAAAGGTTTTATTCATATGCATGCTTAACTCTGCTCTCGGCACTTCGGCCTTGACGAACACTTCACCTCTTTCGGTGGAAACAACACACTCCGGCTCAGCGGCCCTTACGAGTCTAGTTGTCTGATAATTCTCAATGAGCATGCACATGACTCGATCTCTACGGATCGACTACTCGGCGTATTTTTACGCAACGAGCTCAGGACCTCGTCAAGGTGCTACCACTACTTTGGCGCAACGGCCCTTACAAGTATGGTGCCCTTGCAGGTGCCAGGGAGACGAGTCATTCTGACATCGTTCCAACAAAGGACATCATTGTGCCACTTAACTGGTTCTGGCAGCTCTTCTGCCAACCATTCTGTCAACACCTTCTCTGCTCTACCGACAGTGGTGCGACGAACCTTTCTACATCGTAGAAGGCGTTCCATAACTGGGTAGCACTTCTGCTACGTTCTTTCTGAGCCATTCTTAGCTCCTTCAGGAATTTCAGCAGCACTTCCTCTCTTTTACGGAGAAAGCGTGCGTTTCTTTTATCCATTTCAGCGGCATCTCCCCTCTTTGGTGGGAAATCGCTATGCTTAACTCGGGAAATGGATGCGCACCGTTGTGCGTACTTTGCATCCATCAAGGTTGCAGGAACCTTGGGCCATAGCCAGGCCATACGTAATTGATTTAGTCTTTACGTAAAGAGCATTTTGCCAAAAGGCGAAGCCTTTCCAATAGGGGCTTCATTCGTCAAGCAGAATCTTGCACGAGGAGCGGTAAGGGAATCGCATGGACGATTTTGGAGTTGATCTCCATTTGAACGCTCACTTACGCGCCATATATGTAATATAAGCAGAAGCCTGTGCTTTATACAGCGGCGGCGTAAAGGAAATGCATATACTATTGTTCCGGGTGTGTAACTGAACGAAATATTCTACATATATAACAAAACAGGAGCCTTGGCATCGTTCGACGCGATGGCGTAAGTAAATACATTGCAGAAAGCAAGAGCATTGGCATCGTTCGACGCGACGGCGTAAGTAAATGCATAATCGGAAGTGCAGTAATCGGAAGTACAGAAAGCAGGGAGCCTTGGCATCATACGACGCGACGACAAAGGTAAATTACATGGCCTGTGCGATATAAGACGCGTCGGCAGAATCAGCAGATATACACCTAGATCTGTATCCAACGATAGTTACGAGGCGAGCGAGTGAACACCGAAGTGTCCTAGAGGGCTCAACCAAGAACTAGGGTGAGATACTATTTTGAAGAACGCATATACTGCGTATTCGAACATATATATCCGACGATAGTTACGAGGCGAGCGCGTGAACACCGAAGTGTCCTAGAGGGCTCAACCAAGAACTAAAGCAAGATACTACTTCAGAAAGTATATGCTATATACAAACAATCAAATACTTGAGAGAGATGGTTTAATGAAGCGAACTTACTTCAATTTGAGGAAGAAACGACTCTGATTGCTTCAAACGCTTCGAACGAGGCTCGACTTCGAAAAAGGATCAACTTCGAACTTCGGACAAAAAAGGACTTGGACTTTGACTTTGAACCAAACCAGGTTCAAGTCAAGTCAACTGGGTTCAGACTTAGGTCAAGTAGGTTCAGACCTAGGTCAGGTGGGTTAGGACCAGGTCAGGCAGGCTCAGACCAGGTCAAGCAGGCTCAGGCTAAGTCAGGCAGGCTCAGACCAGGTCAGGTGGGCTCAGGTGGGCTAGGCTAGGTAGGGGAGGTTTGGGAAAGGAGGAGAGAGAGAGGGGTTGGCGATTTTTAAAGAGAGGGGGGCTCCTTTATTTATAGATTCTGAAACTTGGTCCCCAAGTTTCAGAATCTCCTTTTTACCCTTGGCTATTCCGGAAATTCCAAGAGGTTCCTTGGAGTGGGGCCCACTTGGATATTTCCATGGGATATTTTCGTGGGTCCCACCAGATATTTTCTGAGGAATATTCCTGTGGGTCCCACCAATATTTTCGTGGGTCCCGCAAGAATTTCGGGTTTTCGGCGATTTTTTTCCGAAAAATTCTGAGTACGCCATTCCCTTTGTATTGACGTAACTAAGAATGTTGGCTCGCAGGAATCCTTTGATTTCGTTCAGGTAGGAAGTTATGGCTTCTAGAGTGTTTGGGCTTATATTCGCGATTCGATGAATATCCTAAGTATAACTGGCTCGCAGGAATTGATTCGTTTCGCATTCTGAGAAGAAATGCTATTTTTACCGGTAAATGCCTCATGAATTTTATTCAGATATTTTCTGAAAAATTGCGGGTCTTACAAAAGTTGCCCTGAGATATGAATGCATGTAGATTAGAACCAGATAGGCCTTCTAGATGGTTTAGAGTTCTATGATGTCTTGAAACCTGTAATAATGCCACTGAGAGAGTAGTGTCTACTGATGGACAAGGGCATCTGAGACTTTCGTGAGGAATCCAGATGTTCATCAATAACTCAAAATTCTTTGGATCGGTCGGAGATGATGACTAATGCTACCATAGGATCATGTTCCTTTTCAAGTCTTCTCTGAGTCGGTCCTTTAACCAGAAGTTGTGGAAGCAGCAGACATGAAGTTTGTTTTCCCTTCTCATAAAACTTTCAGCAATTGGACGTGCTACAAGGTCTTTTCCCGAGGGTTGCTTGTGAACAATTACAGTCTACCTTCCTTCCTTGCCATGCATTGATATGGATGACAGAAAAGTCATTTCGGAGGATCTCCGCAAGCAACCTAACAGCCTCCATTACACTTTTGGCACAATCACCCTCCTTATCTGCTATAGTATAGTCATATTACTGTCATCCCACTTAGTAACACCTGTTACAACCATTCTCGTGCAGCCCTGCTGCATTCGCCCATATAGGCTAGCACCTATGCATATCCCCTCCATGGCTCTTGCTGTCATTCTTTGCTAACTGTAACAGCTAGCATCACTCCCTTCCTCCATTCACAACTTTCATCATATTGCAATCACTTGCACGCACCACAGCACAAGTTTCTACCTGCTATAACATAACCACTTCAAACATCTACACCCATATCACTGCCAGCATATTCCCCTGTCGCAACTTCATTTAGCTTGCACAGCCCCCTTCACAAGCACATGCCATCACTATATGGTATAGTGGTTGTTGACTCTTTGCCAACAAATTAGCAGCGTCCAACCCCACTACTGCATCTCTTTTACCTATACAGCAGTAACCTCCTGCTAAAGTCTCCATGTAACTGCCCCTATTCGTGAATCTCATACCTGTTTACCTCTCCACCTGCTGTAGCTACAGCAGTATCATCCCCTACACCAATCAACACGCCCTGTAGCCTGATGCCTTCAGCCACATCTCGTTACCTACTAACACTTCCCCACCTATAACAACCTGCATCTATAGCCATCTCCATTGCCTACTGTGTGCCTCCATTAGCACTTCACCTGTACGTTTTTTTCTCTTCCACAATTGGGTTCAGCAGCATTTTTCATATATATACCTACACATGACGTTGTCATTTTGCCACCCATTACATCCATCATTAACCGAAAAGGACCTTGGAGAAAGCAGTCTTGTTATCAAGGAAGGAGTTCTGGATCCATTTGCTGTCAGAAAGAGAAGAGTTGTTGAACTGATTTCATAAAAAAAAAAAAAAAATCGACTCCTGGTGTATGACTACCTTGATCCATTAATCGGCTATTAAAATTTTCAGCTAAGGGTGGTCACGTGAAATACAATTATACAGGTTTGCAAAAACTCTTTAAGTGATTTTGAAGGTAACTCACTAGGTCATTGTGCTAGAGTATATTGATTTGAGATGTATATCACCATTACCTACAGCTCATTAGTTCATCCTCTCTCTCATGCTATGTATATCTATATATCTATATATATATATATATATATATATATATATATATATATATATATATATATATATATATATATATACACACCTATACATATGATATCTGCATGTATATATATGTATGTAGAGGCATATACATCATATCTTCTATTTTTCCATTATTCATGTCTTAATATAAGAACATTTTTTAGATACCCACATAATATGCGCCATTCTCATATTAATCCAAGTGTTTTGCAGGAAATAAGTGGAAAATATCATTATTGGGAAGTTGTATATCTGATTTCATGTGTTGTAATAGTTATATTTTAAATGAGAATTTATATTTCCAGTTTTAGATAGAATGAATGAGCATTGTAAATATCATAAATTGCTTGTTTTCATACCTTTTGCCTTCATTTCTCAAACTCTCACAATGGTGAAACACGAATGGCACGTGCACCATTTCGTAAAAGGTAAATTAATCCTAAGTTGATGATCCACATCAATGGCCATAGTCAGGGTGTGGACAAAACTTAGTATTTTTATCTTTTACGAAATAACATTGGATCCACTTTCAAAATTCATCATATTTCCCTTAAATATTTTCTTCTTTTATCAGAATTTAACTTAAAATCAACTCAAAATATATACCAATGGCCATAGTCAGGGTATATTGAGAGTTAATTTTATTTTAAATTCTATAAAAGAACCAAATGTATTTTATTCTTCTCCTGAATTTAAATATAGATTATTATATAATACATTCAATAACCATAGTCAAGGATGTATTATATATTCAATCTTATTTTAATTCATTTAAAGAATGGAATAGCTTTTCAAAACCCAAATTTTAAATTCTTTAAATTCATTCATCATTTAGGATAGAACTACATCATATTTTCAAAATTTCTTTTTTTCAAAAACTCCAAGTGATGTAAATATCTTCCTTAATCTATCTTCAAAATCCAATTCATCCTTTCATCTTTCAAATTCAATCCCATTTTCAATCTCAAAGTTCAATTTAAACTTTGAGATTTCAAAGTCATTTTTTTTATATATATTCAAATTCAAATCAGATTTCAAAGTTCAAGTCGACTTTGAAATTCCAAATTCATTTTTTATATTCAAAACTCCAATCAAACTCAAAGTTCAATTTAACTTTGAGATTCTTGATTCATCTTCTAAAATTCCACAATCAAACTTCATAATTCAAGGTCCAATTTGACTTCGAAATTCATTTGTATATTCAAGATTCAAATTCCAAATTTCATCTTTTAAAAGTTCAATTCAAACTTGGAAGTTCTTGATTCATCTTCTGAATTTAACAACTCCAAATCCATTTTAGGATCCAGAATCCAATTCCATTCATGGATCTCAGATTTCAGATCCAATTTCCTTGTATGATCCAGAACCCAATTTCACCTTGGATCTTAGACTTTAGATCCAAAATTTCCTTTAGGATCCAAAATCCAATTTCACCTTGGATCTTAGACTTCAGATCCAATTCCACTTTAGGATCTAGAATCCAATTCTACTTTGGATCTTAGACTTCAGATCCATTTCCATCTTAGGGTCCAAAGTCCAACTCTACATTGGATCTCAGACTTCAGATCCAAATCTATTTTAGGATCCAGAACTCAATTTCACTTTTGAATCTCAGCTTTCAGATCCAAAATCCATGTTAGGATCCAGAATCCAACTTCTACTTTGGATCTCAAATTTCAGATCCAAAATTCCATCTTGGATTCCAGATCTTGGATCCAATTCCGTTCAAAATTTCAGATCCAAATCCATTCTAGGATCCAGAGTCCAACTCTACATTGGATCTTAGATTTCAGATCCAAAACCCATCTTAGGATCCGGAATCCAATTCCAAATTCCAGATTTCAATTCCATTTTTGGATCTAATCTAAATCCATTTTTGTTCTTAAATACCATCCGGATTTCTCAGATCCATTCCAAATTTCCAACTCCAGAAATCTAAATTCAATCCCATCTCAAGTATTCATTTCTTTTCCTAAATTCAGGTTCAAATTCAAAGTTCATTTCTGACTTTGAAACTTCACTTTCCTTCATTTCAAAAAGCTTCAAATCATTCTTTCTCAACTCTGATTTACTTCAAAGACTTAGAACTTCTCTGATCTATCTCAAGTTCTAAAGTTAGATTCCAACATTTCTTCACTCCCTTATCAAGTTCATCTCAGAACAACTTGGAAATTTTTTTAAAATCTCTTTCAAAAAGAGCATACATCCTTGCATTGCACAAGTATGATTCTTTGTGCATTTAGATCTTCTAGAGTTAGAATAAATTCTTAGATTATATTTAGGCAAAGCAAAAGGCATAGATTCGATCCTTGGTTCGATTACCTCTGGTAAAGGCGCCAGGAACGGTCGAACCTCGTACCGACGAGCGAATCCCATCTCTCCATTTTCCCGCAATAATTTTCAAAAACGGAGGCGAGTAATTTTCTAAATGTTTTCAAATAAAGGTCAAGTGAGACCGCGCGAAATCTTTCCTTTTCTCTTTTTCTTTCTTTCTTTTCTCTTCTCTTTCTCTTTTCTTTCTTTTATTCTTCTCTATTCAAAAAGGAGGAAAATAGAGGTTAGAAAAGGAAAAGAGAAGGAAGAGAGAGAAACAACAAGAGAGGAAAAATTTTGCGATGATCACAACCACTTGGCGGCAGTGCCTTCTAGGCTACGAGGAAAACAAAGAAATAGGGCTCTATTGTCTCTCTTGAATTTGGAGCATTCGGCAAAAAACATGGCAAGGTGGGCTTTGGGATCGCCAGAACCATCAAATTTGATGAACTTGCGAGGTAAATTCTCCAGATTTTCATCCCCTTCTAAACCGTCATAAAAATCCTCACTGGTAAAGACTTTCTTGCTCTTGTCGCGGGCTTGCAGATCTTTAACAACTCTAGCCATTTCTCTGAACTGTGTCTGCAGGGGATCTTCTGCGACTTGACTTTTTGGTTTACGAGTTGCTTCATGAATGATCTCGCATTCTTCCTCGGTATCATCTACTGACTCTCCTTCGTCTGAAGTATCTTGAACATTCTTCTCAGAGGACTTGATTGATTTCTTGGCCACACGATCTCTAATTCTTTGACTGAATGGATTTTGGTCTGAGTTGGTGCCAGCCTGCTCACTCATCATCCTCTTCATCATTTTTTGAAACATTGCGTACATCTGAGGGTCGATACCGTCATCTTTCAGCTGCTCTTGGTCTTTGTCTGACCTTGGCGAATTCATCTCTCCTTCTGATGTTGATGAGTAGCTGATATGTTGCGATGATGTTTTCCTTTCGGACCTTGTCTGAACCATCAAATGCTGTGAAGGCTTTCTTGTGTTCTCTTTTTTTCTCTTTCTCTGCAGGACTCTGCAAGGCAAAGACAGGATCAGATTTTGAGGAAAATTTTTGGATTTTTGGAAGAAAATATTGAAGAAAATATGGTAGACCATTGGAAGATTATCCCATTACTAGGGATGGAGTCACAGCTGAAATCACGACAATTGTGTTGTTATTCTTTGTAAGAGAAATAAACAACAGAAAATGTGCCTTGTTACCTAGGCGAGGTCGTCAACCACGAGGAAAATACCATTTTTTGAAGGAAAGAGATATCTCTTGGAAAAATAATCCGCAAACGGATTTAGAATAAGGCAAAAGGGAAGCTGGATAAACAGTTTCCACTGCAATAATCAAGGTATGCACGAGGAAAATGAAGAATTTTGCACATAGACAAAAGGATTGAGAATCCAATAAAACAATGAGAGAAAAACATGTGATTTTAGAAAATTGCAGGCAGGATAAAAATGAAGCTGGAAATTCGAGATCCAGTAGAATGAAAGAATGAAAAATCACCTAGAGTTTTTGAGAGAAATTAGATGTTTGGGAAAATCATCCAGGGTTTGAGAAAATGAAGGAAAAGGTAAAAAATATGGATATTTGAAAACATATTTTTGGGGAAAATATAAGAGGAATAGAAGTAACATACAGACAATCACATCCTGCACAAACATTTATGCACATTCAGCACTCCCTAAAAGGCTGACTCTAGATGCATCATTTTGAAAACAACTGTAGGACCTTAATCCTAACTCTAGGTTCAGATTATCTTTGTCTAATGCAATTATGCCGATATACCCGAACCGAAATCTGAGGTACGTGGCATAGAATTTCAACTCCGGTTCTAAGGTAAGGTTTTCCAACATCCTTGAGCGCCTACCGATATACTTCGGACTGTGGCCCGGGGTACGTGGTAGGGGGGTGTTAACCCAAATGAGTGGCCCAGTTGTGAGGCTTTGTCCCGAACTAGGGTTCTGGAAGAGAGCCCAGCAACATGAAGACCGGGTAAAAGTAGGTAAGGGAGGTTTGAAAAAAATGATCACATGCAAGAAATAGAGGGCTCTAAGTCCTAGAGAGAGAGATTTTGAAAATCTTTGCAGAAGCATACATTGTTTGCATTCAGATCCTAAATTGAGGAGAGTTGTATTTAGACCGAAGTCTATGTGTGCATGAAAATTTCTCCTCAATCTAGTCCTACCAAACCATGCCGAGTCTATATGCAGTCAATGTCAGCTAGGTCAGAATCTAGGCTCCTAAGTTTGCATGATATCAGAAAGTAAAAGAGCTGACATTTTGTGAACACAGTTTTGATAATTGAACTAAATTAGGCACACTCTTGATCAGACAAGGACAGGTCCCATCACGGTCGTCAAATCTGTTATCGTCGCAAAAATTTTTCTCGTCTTCCCTTCCCTGCAGAAGAGAAAGAGGAAAATGCTTTCGCGATTCAAACTTGACCAGAGTTTTGGAAAATTGTTTTGAAATACTCACCTCCGTTTTTTGAAAATAGCGGGAAAATCCATAGGATGGGGCTTGACCTGTCGGTACGAGGTTCGACCATTCCTGCCGCCTTTAACAGGGGTAATCGAACCAAGGACCAAAATTGTGCTTGACTTAGTTAAATCATCAAAATCGTGCTCTACCCTAAATGCACAGAGAATTCGGGCATGTGCTGTGAGATTTTGGAAAATGTAAGTTGGAAAAATATGATGTATGCTTAGAAAACATTTGAGTTGAAAGATATTTCTCAGGGAAAGTCAATTTCTCAGGAAACTCAGATGAAAGGGGTTTTGAAATCATGAGAAAGTTCATAAAGATGTGGGAAAATCATGAATGGATGAAAATCCTGAGAAAATGGAAAGAATTCTTGAGAAAAGGGTAAACATTTGAAGGGAAATTTTTTGTCAAGAAAAGCTTCAAGTTTTGAAAGCTTTCTTTGGAAAATGATTGAAATTCATTGGAAAACTCATTTGGGGAAGGAAAATTGAAACTTGGGAAACATAAATCTTGAGAATTTTAGCCTTGAAACACTTGGAAATTGATTTTGATCTTTGAGAAAGATGAGAGACTCCTTTTGAAAATCTTGAGAAAATAACCTTTTCCATGGAAAACTGTGGAAAAACTTGACTTGGGAAGACCAATTTTGAAACATCTTCAGAGTTTCTTGAGAAATCGATTTTCTTGAGAATGAAGTTTTCTTGAGAAAATCATGAGAAAACCAATGATTTCATGATGCAAATGATATGAGTGAATGAATGCACTTTGAAAAGATTTTCTGAGAAATTTGTTGGAAAAATGTGTATTAAGTCAAAATAAATCCTTCACATATTCTGACTGTAGCCATGAACATGTTCAGAGCTTAATTGATTTAATGCACAATGTTTTGTAAAATTGGAAATATGATGTGCAATTTGGAAGGTAGCCTAAGACTGTAGGCTCAGTGTGACTGGTAGAAAGATGATGGATCTGGGTCTCGTCCATATTCCGACTTGGGCCGTAAATATGGACTCCACTGAGTTCATTAACTCCCTAAGAGTTGGTGCACGTGCCATTCGTGTACATCCATAGTGCTTTTTGAAATAAAATGCATGAATCACATAAACAGGATATTGCAGGAATTTAAATTATATGATATGCATCCTAGTCTAAGCAGAAAATTAAATCTCTTATTCCAAAATTTACATTGTTACATCACTAATTAAATGAAATAAAAGGAAATTGCAGACTTCAACTCCTTCCTTTGAATGTCCCTGCCAAGCTTGAAATGGAGTTAGTTCAAATATGTGGGTTTTTCCAAGATTTTCCAATAATATTATGAAAATATTAGACTTAATTGGATATAAATCCTATTTCCATGCTTTCTTGATATTTGAAATGATGTAAATGCAAGAAATTCAGTAAGAAATAGTTTGAAATTCGAAATTGTGGTCAAAATGACCATAATACTCCTAATATTGAAGTTACACCTTTAAAATCAGGGTTTTTTGAAGGAAATTTTGGTAAAATTGAGATTTTGAAATTTGAATTGGACCAAATGATGATGAAATGCAGTATGAGGCATGATGACATGCTGCTAAATATATTAAAACTATAAAATCAGAATTTTGACATGCTACTATTCATCAAAAATAACGAATTTCGCTTGTTTTTCGCTTGGATCCGGGTCCCACGGGGCCCTGTTTTGATGATACGGCTAGACCGAGCATCAAACGAATTCCAAATGCCGTCAAAATCGATATGCAGCATCTACCTATTCTGATAAATAGTCTAGAATGCTAAAGCTCACGAAATGACATGGTTTAGATACTAAAATTTTAAAAAAAAATCCTAAAAAGGGCAAATTTCGCCTACGGACCCGAACCAAATGCAACACTTAATGCAGTAATACGAGAATTCCACCATAGAAACATCTGATATTTTGCAGACTGCTAAATGACATAAAAATAAGCAATTTTGTCTTTTAAAGACCCGGGATTTGAACTACGTTGAGTTCGATGACAAGAATTTGGTTCTGATGGAGGCAAAATCAACCCGATCTGATGTAAAATTGCATACAAAATAGCATCCTACCATAGAAATTTCTGATATTTAACTGAAGAACTAACGACGCACACAGAAGCAACTTTAATTTTTATGTTTTTGGCATTTGATCAACAGGAACAGAGATAAAAATATGACTTTTCATACCTAAATCAATAGAGTAGATAAATATCACAAAACAGAAGACTGACAAGAAAAATCCGAAACTGATAGTAAAACTGTTTTAAAAATCATAAAATTTCAGATGCAAATAGAAGACATTTCAAAAATGACATTCACTTTTTACAGATTCAGATTTGGAGCAATAAGCAAAGAGAACTCATCAACTTAAGTCGATCCAAAATCTCAGAGACCCAAATCAGGCTTTGACATGTGTCCCGAACTCTTCGATTTTTGTCAGACATCAAACAAATTCCAAAAACTCGGAAAAAATCAAATTAAATACTAGACATCATCCCGGATTCAAGACATTTTTAGGATCGAAAATCGGATCTCATATGAAAGAGATCTTGATTTTACAAGTCAGAAGTAAAGTTTCAAAACATATCCCGGGTGACAAAGCCTGACCTATCATTTTGAACTTTTACTGCAGTAAACAAATTCAAATCATTCCGAATTTTTTGCAGATTGTTGGGGACACCTGAGATCGCATACTGAGATTTTATCAGCATTTTTAACGAACAATAAATGCATGAAATGACATGTGGACTGACTGACAAAAACAGAGGGTTACCTAAATGAAACTGAATGTATGAAATATTAAATAAATTCATGGAACATGCTATTTAAATGAAATAAAACATAAATCTAATTTATTTTAATGCATGAACATGATAGAATGTGGAAATTTAATCAAGAAAGTATCAAAAACATCTTTTGATATGTGTCATTTTATGAGAATAGCTCGATCCATCCCTCGGATGAGCTCTTTCTTCAAAACGACAATATGAATCAAGTAAGGGTTTTACTATAATGAAATCAATAGGGATGGAAGTGTACCTTGTGTTTTCTTGCATCTTTGGAACTCCCGAAATGAGCGGCTACCAACGGCTTCTTTCGTCCTTCGATCCGAGCTTCCGAGGGTTCACGAAAATCGATCCACGTCAAGATCGAATGGGGATTGAGGCGAGCAAGGTTGGTGCTTCAATGCACCCTCTCCACTGAGCCCAAGGGGGGTGTGAATTCAGAACCTCAAAATTGTGTAGTAGAGGAAGTCTAAGTTGAAATGCCAAATCCAAAAGGAGCTCTCTTTAAGTTGGGCGTGGGACCTTGTATTTGTAGCAATTCTGGAGAATTTTGAATTTCAAAGAGGCTCAATCTGAGCCCTCCATGTGGCGCCATCTCAGGGCATGCCACTTGGATTTTTTTAGAATAAAAAATGAGAATTTTGTGAGTGAGACACCTCAGTAGGGGATTTTTGGAAATTTCAAAATGTAGCTTGATTTTCTCTGCTGGAGTCTCCCAAATGGTGCCACCTCAGAGGGGGTTGCTTGGGGTTTTTAAAATTCAAACTCTGCTTTTTTGAAGCTTCTCATATGGCGTCACCTCATGGGGCTACCTTTATTAAAAAATAAAATAAAAAAATAAATAATGAAGCCAAGTGGGGTTCTGGAATGGCGCCACCTCAAAAGGGAGTTTGAGGTTTGAATCTAGAAGCAGTAGGAGCAGGCCATGTGGCGCCAACTCTGAGGAGTTTTGAACATTCAAATTTCTGCTTTTCCTAGAGGGAGCAGAGGTTGACATGTGGCAGTACCTCTGGGAGATCCTACAGTGACACATGGCAGAAGGGGAGAGAAGGAGAAGAACCACCATGTGGCGCCACCTCAAAAATTGAAATAAAATAATTTTATGGATGAAAATCAGCATTTGCGCCACCTTGGCTTTGTTTGAATTTTTTTGAATGGTTGCTTTTTCTGAAAAAGTCCAAGAGTGACATGTGTCCTCTACTTTTTCTGAAGGAAGCTAAAAGTGACATGTGTCACCTACTTTTCTGAGAAAAGTAGGGAGAGACATGTGTCAGTCTGCTTTTTCTGAAGGAAGCTATAAATGACATGTGTCACCTACTTTTCTGAGAAAAGTAGGGAGAGACATGTGTCAGTCTGCTTTTTCTAAAGAAGGGAGAGATTGACACGTGTCTCTTGCAGGAGACATACTTCAGATGGCGCCACCTCAGGGGAGACAAGCTCTACTTTTCTGAACAAGACAACACATGACACTTGTCATCTCTTGGTGACATTGGAATGACACATGGCACAGGGTGAAGATGGTGGATACTGACACGTGGCATAGAATGAAGAGAATGTCTAATGACATGTGGCGGCATCTTAAGGTGAACCCCACGCTGACACTTGGTAGGGAAATGAGAGGAGAGAGAAAATGACATGTGGTGCCACCTCTAGGTGAACCCCACGCTGACACATGGCAGAGAAATGGGAGGACAGAGAAAAAGACAAGTGGCGCCAATCCAGGGACAAGGCTCCTATATTTTTGGTTTTTTCAAAATTTAGGTTTTTCAAAGGAAAAGCCTATGTGACACCACCTTAGGGTGGGTCCCACATTGCTTCTTTATTGAAATAAGGACAAGACAGTAAATCCTTTTTTGGAATTTTCATAAAATCTGGACTAATTGGCAAAACAGAAATTTTGAAAAGAGTTGGCCCCTGTTGGGCGATTTTGTAAAAGGAAGATATTTAAAATTGTTGACAAAAGGGCAAAATCTGAGATAAGGTGGCTGAAATCCATATTGAAAACTATCCAGATCATTTTCCTGAGAAAATATTTTGAAATTCAGAGTCCTGGGGGTAAAATGAGAAGAATTGACAATTTTGAAGACCTAGGGTTTTGAAATTGATTTTGAAAATATTTGAAATTTGAATCTGAAAATTTTGAAATCGAGAGTTCTGGACCTCAAAATGACATGCTGTGCAGTGCAGTGATATGAAATGTTCATGCAATGCTATGCAATGACATGTTTTATGAAATGCAATCATGAACCAAGATTTGGAGATTCCCGTCTCTTGTTAGGAGTAGAATTTTGAACATCTGTGCTAAAATAGAGAAATTTTGAGAGTTGCAGATGAAATTTGGATTTTTGCAGGTTCCAAGCTCAGAAAATGACCATTTTGCCCTCGGGCGATCTCCAGGGAGGAGTTGTGATGTTTGGTGGAAATGTCGGGGAGGTGAGTGAAAATTTGGGATGTTTACACTGGGACTCTGGAAAAAGAGTCCTGATCCAACTAGGACTTTAAGATTTTGACCAACATAGAGGAAATAGACAAGGGATATGACCATAACTGGTTTAAAATCAAAATAGAGTTTTGAAAATGTTTTAAAAAGATAAAAAGATAGAGTCCTGATCCAACTAGGACTCTGAAATTTTTGAGAAGTTTGATAAATGAAGGAATCCAGAAGCGACACCACCTAAATGGGTCTTATCTGAGAATTGAAATCAGTTGAAAATTGAGTTTAAAATGAATCCAGATTGTTCTCTGAGAAAAATACTTCAAAATATAAGGTCTTGGGGTTGGCAAATAACAAAATGTTGATTAAAAACCCAGGTTTTAAAATTGATTTTGAAAAAAAAGTTTTAAAACTCGAATCTGGATTAAATATTTTGAAAACAGGAGTGCTGGATCTCGAAAATGAGATGTAATGACATGCAATGCAATGAAATGGTATGTCGAATGCATGCAATGATATGCAATGACACATGAAACATATAAACACTGGATGAGGGTGAAATTTGGGGGTGTTTACAGATGCCCCTCTTTGCTACTAAGCTGGTATAGGGACGAGCTTAGTGGCAAAGAAAAACACACCAAATTTGGACTATAAAAAATGCCCCAGTTAGAAAAATCTGACTGGGTGTGAAGGAATAGGCTTGGATGATGGATAATGGCAGATATGGAATGAAGAATAAAGAGGAAGATTCACCTCATCGAAATGAGGCTCAGGCTTAGCCCTTAACCTGGATGGGACGACAAATGAAATACCTCATAAGAATGAGGCTCAGGTTTAACCCCTTGACCTGATCGGGGACGATACCTCGTAAAAAAATGAGGCTGAGGCTTAACTCTTAACCTGAAAGGGGACAATACCTCGTGGAAAAATGAGGTTCAGGCTTAACCCTTAACCTGAAAGGGGACGATACCTCATGGAAAAATGAGGTTCAGGCTTAACCCTTAACGTAAAAGGGGACGATACCTCATGGAAAAATGAGGTCCAGGCTTAACCCTTAACCTGATAGGGACCTTCAAATTTTGCACAATAAATCCGAGAGGGGTTTGCAAAAGGAAGAAAGGGGGTTCCCTAAAGCTTGAAAAGGGATTGATCTTGGGCGTCTCATCGTTGAGACTGAATGGCTTTTAAGACAAATGACCTTTTTGCAGAAAATTCAGGTTTAACCCTTACCCTGAACGGGAACTGTCTATGGTGGGACAATGGGGAGCACAGGGAAGTGTGTGAATCTCAGAGCCCAGGCACTCAGATTAAAACAAGAAGGGAAGGATCTTGGACAACTCTCATCATCTGATCCTAAAAGGGATAACAACAATGCCTGAATACATCAAAATAGACATCAAGTTCTCACTTCATGGCAGAATAACTTGAAAAGATTGCCAATAAGATAAAAAGTGTAGTTGATTGAAAAATGATTGAAATGTAAGTATATTTATATGAAAAATATTCCCTCTTTTCTACCTGAAGTATTACCTCTAAATGAAATTAACTTCGTAGAATCAAGATTCAAATTCAAATTACTTGCAATTGACTTTCTTTTAAGGAGGCTATCAATTTCCTTGATATGAATGGAAAAGAAAGGATTTTCATTGTGAAATCCATTGGTGAAAGGTTGTTGATAAAAGAATTTTACAAAATTAAAGAAGATTCTTGGCAGATTCGACAGTTTGATATCCTAGGATTCTTTTCTCAGAATGATCTTTCTGCCTGTACTCTTTTTTTTTCGACAGAATTGGAGCTTTTTGGGTTTCTGGGGAATTCATTACATCATCCTTCATTTTGGAGATGTCCTAGCTTTTTTTTTGTTTTTAGAAGGGTATGCCACAAACTCCTTCATCTTGGAGATGTTCGGATCCTTCTTTGCCTCAGGGATTATATTGACGATATTGGCTCATTGGCTTGTGGTCTCTTAATGATAGCTGAAATTAAATATCTTTTAGGGTTTGTCGGGAGGCTCATCGCAGTCGCCTTCATCTTGACGGTGCTCTGAACTTTCCCTGGAAGGATCCGTCACAAACTCCTTCATCTCAGAGATGATCCAAATCTTCTTTGGCCCCGGGGGTCTAACTCACATAATTCGTCTCCATCTTGACGACAATTGAGAGATCTCTTTTGCAGATATTTAATTGCAGCTTGGGTGATTGAGGAGAGATGGAAATTGAATGGATTTTTCTGTATCACCCAGGATATTTTGACTGCCTTATCTTTACAAGAATGATGTTTAAAAATGTGTCATTGACTGCGATCAATATCGATCACTTATGGCTTTGTGACAACATTGAATTTTTTTTGCTGGCCATATCGAGGATTTATTCTTCATCCCTTTGGTTGGTCAATAGAAAGAATTTGGATTTTGAATCTTTTTTCGCAAAAGCTTTGCTCTTTTCGAAGTAATACTGAAGGTAACTTGAGATAATTTCTTGTGTAATAAAAGATTTTTGAAATCAACAACTATTTTTCATAACAAATTGGCAAAATATTCTTGAAATCCTTGGTAAAAGAAATCACTTGAGGTCTGAATGACACATCTGTGGCTAGATTCTCCTCTCCTTTCCCCAAAGAAGAGACTCAGGCTTGACCCTTACCTGAACGGGTAATAAAAAGATACTCCTCTTTTCCCTGAAGAGGAGGTGTTTGCAAAATGAACTTTCGAAGAGAAATAAAGTTTTCGTCAAAACTCCCTACTTCTAGGCTTCTCTTATGGAAAGGGGGACGCTAAAAAAGGTTGGAAGGATATCATAGAGGAGTGAGTCCATCACACTCTCCCTGAAAAAAGGGTCCTCGATGACGGGGGTGGCCTAACAAAAGACATTTAGGTTTATAAGGAGAACGAGCTTCCGTCGAAACTCTCCCTGAAAAAAGGGTTCCTTGTATGACAATAAAGATTGTTTTGCAAATTGTTCATGAAGCACGAGTCCCTTCAAACTCTCCCTAGAAAAAGGGGTTCAACGAACAAACAATAAAGACATGCGAAAAGAACGAGCTCCCTCGAACTATCCCTGGAAAAAGGGTCCCTCGCAAGAGAAAATGATTGATAATTGGTATTGAGTGACCAAAAGGTCGAAATTGGAATTTGGAAATTGGAGATTGGAGATTGGAAATTGGAAACTGGAAACTCATTGACCTGAAGGTCGAAATTAGAAATTTGGAATTTGAAAATTGGAAATTGATTGACCTGAAGGTCAAAATTGAAAATTTGGAATTTGAAAATTGGAAATTGGAAATTGGAAATTGGAAAATGGAAATTGATTGACCTGAAGGTAAAAATTGAAAATTTGGAATTTGAAAATTAGAAATTGGAAATTGATTGACTCGAAGGTCGAAATTGAATTCTGATGGATGATCAGCACGAAGACTGAACTCAAGAGGTCGACTGACACGACCAACTAGTGAGACACTAACACGAGTGTTTAATTTTTGAAAGAATACCAGTACGAATACCAGGTTTTGAAAATGTGTCAATATAAACATTGGATTTTGAGAATGTACCAGTTCGAGTACTGGGTTTTGAAAGATCACCAGTACGAGTACTGAATTTTAAAAGATCACCAGTACGAGCACTGGATTTTAAAAGATCACCAGTGTGAGCATCGGATTTCAAAAGATTACCAGTATGAGCAGAGGATTTAAAAAGATTACCAGTACGAGCACTGGATTTTAAAAAATTACCAGTACGAGATTTGGTAAGGCAACCAAGGCGAGGTTGGATTTCATAAAAGGACCAATTTGAAAATTGGATTTAACCGGACCAGTGTAAGACTGGGTTCGGTCTGAAGGTTCGAATCGGAATTCAAATCTTCAAGGAAAGACTAGATGAATTGGATTTTGAAAGAAAATTCAGGTCGAAACTCGGATTTTCTAGACCAATTTACAGGATAGTTTGAGTAGAAGTTCAAACCTTTATAGGAACACTAAGCGAATTGGATTTGGAAGAAAATTCAAGTCGAAACTTTGATTTTTCTAGACCAATTCTGAATTGGATTTGAAAGAAGCTTCGAATTGCAACTCAGATCTTCTAGACCAATTCTAGAATCTGGAGGAAAGAAAATTAGATAAACTGGATTTGGAAGAAAATTTGAGTCAGGACTCAGATTTTCTAGACCAATTATGAATTGGATTTGAAAGAAAATTCGAGTCGGAACTCGGATCTTCTAGACCAATTGAAGGAAAGAAAACTAGATGAATTGGATTTGGAAAAAAATTTGAGTCGGAACTCAGATTTTCTAGACCAATTCTGAATTGGATTTGGAAGAAGCTTCGAATCAAAACTCGGATCTTCTAGACCAATTCTAGAATCTGGAGGAAAGAAATTTAGATAAACTGGATTTGGAAGAAAATTTGAGTCGGGACTCAGATTTTCTAGACCAATTCTGAATTGGATTTGGAAGAAAATTCGAGTCGGAACTCGGATCTTCTAGACCAATTCAAGACATTTGAAGGAAAGAAAACTAGATGAATTGGATTTGGAAGAAAATTTGAGTCGAGACTCAGATTTTCTAGACCAATTCTGAATTGGATTTGGAAGAAAATTTGAGTCGGAACTTGGATCTTCTGGACTAATTCAAGACATTTGAAGGAAAGAAAACCAGATGAATTGGATTTGGAAGAAAATTCGAGTCGAAACTCGGATTTTCTAGACCAATTCTGAATTGGATTTGAAAGAAAATTTCAGTCAAAACTCTAATCTTCTAGACCAATTCCAGGGCATTTAAATTGGATTTGAAAGAAAATTTGAGTCAGGACTCAGATTTTCTAGACCAATTTTGAATTGGAAATAAATTTGAGTTTGAACTTGAATCCAGGAGGAAAGAAAATTCGAGTCGGAACTCAAATCCCGCAAGAAGACTAGACCAACATGGATTAGGTTTGAAAACATTAACCAGTAAAACCGAATTTTAGAAAGTTTGACCAATAAAAATTGGATTTTGAAATTCCGACCAATAACAATTGGATTTTAAAAGATGTACTAGTGTGAATACCGGTTTTTGAAAATGAACTAGTATAAGTACTGGATTTTGAAAATGGATCAGTACGAATACTGTTTTTGGAAGAATTACCAGCAGGAACACTGGATTTTGAAGAATTACCAGCACAAACACTGGATTTCAAAATTTTACCAGCACGAACACTGTTTTTTGAAAATTTACCAACACGAACACTGGATTTTGAAAATCTTACCCAACTGATTCTGATGAGAGATTTTCAGTCTTCATCCTCACGATGACTTAGATAGCTGTTGGGGTCTCAGGATTTATCCCTTATCCTGAATGGGTAGTTCAGGTTTATCCCTTAACCTGAAGGGGAAGTGAATTCGATACATATGGATGCAAATGAATGCGAATGAATGCATGCAAATGCAAATGAATGCAAATGAATGCAAATGTATGTAAATGAATGCAAAATGATGTAAATGGATGCACATGTATGCAAAATGAGAGATTTATTTGATCCTGTCTGCATATAGAAAGTTTTGAAGACAATTTTCAGAATAATGCCCCAATGCAATGGGGGAGTAAGATATTGGACGAAAGGATAAATAATTGATATTTGAAGAACGCTCTCTAACTTTTGATTGATTCTAGAGGGACTCTGAAGAGGTCATTCCTTGTGAGAGATATCTGGCAAGAGAAATAAGGCAAATTGATGATTTATTGATGTACTAGAAAAATAACTGATAAGAGAATTGGGGCTACATCTTCTTTTCAGAATGACAAAAGTAAGATGGAAAGGATGAGAGCATTAGTATCATCATTCTTCTTTGTGTTCAGGTAAGATAGCTGATTGATTTTCTGACTTAGCCCTTACAAGCAATCCTTTATCGATGCAATCCTGCACGATGTTCTTGAAGTCAAAGCAATGTTCTATGTCATGCCCCAATGCTCGGTGATATTTGCAGAATTTATTCTTCCATTTCCTCGAAGTGACAGCAAGATCGGCAGCCTTTGGAAGTCTGACCATATTTTTGGGCAATATATACTCAAGCATGCTCTCGAGTGTCTGATCTAATGGGGTAAATTGGCAGTCCTGGTTCTGACTGTCATGCTGTACCTCTTGTCGAGTGCTTGATTTCTGCTGAGACTTGGCCGAGACAGCTGATTGGCATTCTTTCTCATCCTCAACGAAGAAATTCTTATCGATATAGTCTTGGACGATGTTCTTGAAGACAAAACAATGTTCAATATCGTGCCCCATTGTTAGGTAGAATTTGCAGAATCGATCTTTCCATTTGCCTTTTGCGATAGGAGGATTAGCAATCTTTGGGAGTTTAACCATTTCCTTGACCAACATATATTCAAGGATCTTTTTGAGGGGCTGATCTAGAGGAGTAAATTCGCGATCATAACTCCAACTGTCATGCTTTTCTTCTCTTTCTGTTGACTCAATTTTTCACTCCGCTTTGAAGACTTTTCTTTCTGACTTGTATGATCTCCCTTATTATCTTTGCAATCGCTGTGGTTGGCATCAGCGAAGAAGGTGGAATTTGTCTTCTTTTCTGAATCTTGATTATTCCTGACGGGGGTGATGCCATCATAGAAGTCTTTGCTCCTGAAGACCTTCTTGCCCTTGTCACAGTCTTGCAAATCTTTAATCACCTCAGCCATTTTCTTTAACTGTACTTGGACTGGATCATCCATTGCTTGATTCTGCTATTTATAGGATATCTCTTGTTTATAAGGGGATCTTTGAAACACTTGTTGGGCTTCATGTTCTTCATCAGTGTCTTCTACTGATTCCTCTTCATCTATCGTATCAGTATTCCGAGCATGCTTCTTGGGTAGCTTTAAAAACTTTTTGACTACCCGACCTTTTGCCTTCTGTTTGCCCTGGGTCTGCTCTATATTGGCTTCAGCTTGTTTTGCCAGCATCTTTGTCATCATCTTTTTAAACATGGCATATATTTGAGGATCAATGTCATCCTCAACCTGCTGCCCTTTATTTCTGCCGGAACGCGGGGAATCCATTTCTTCTTCTGAAGCTGTTGAATGTGTCATGCCTTCGACTGGTGCAGTTTTCTTCCCTGACCTTGTCTGAACCATTGAATGTCACGAGTGCTCTCTGCAGGGCAAAATTGATGGTTAGGCTTTTGAAAGAGATTTTGATTGGAGGAAAATATTTGCTGAGGATTTTAGTAGACAATTGAAAGAGTATCCCATTACTAGGGATTGAGTCGTCGCTGGGATTACAACAATTGCGTTATCATTCCTTTGCAAAGAAAATAAACAACTGAAAAATATGCCTTGTTACCTAGGCGAGGTCGTCAAACCAAGATAGGATGAAAGTTAAAGAAATTTTTATTGAAGGAAAAACATGATTTTATTAATAATACACTTGACAAAGGGGAGGGAGACAAACAATTTTTCATCACTTCTGATAATCAGAGGACACTCGGGGACCAGAAAAAATAGTGAGAGTAACAAAAGAATCCCAGCCATGTCTGGTAGAATGGTATTCTCTGGACCACTGATCTGATATGAGATCGAACTCTTGCAAGATCTCTGATAGTAGAAGAATTTCTATGCGCTTCTGTCTCTGATTGAACTGTCTGACACAACGTTCTGGATGGTAGTATGCGCAAAAAAAGGGGCCAAGTAGCCTGAACCGCTTGCCGTATGCGTAAGTATATCTGGGACATGATTCCTGACAATCAAAGTAGTCCCATACGACTTCTTCCTCCTAAAGGTTATCGATCAAGAACCGGTATCGCGCAACTGGCAGAAGCTTTTCACCATTATATCTGAATGAACTGGCTCAGGCTAGCACATGCCGGAGGAACCAAGATTGCAATGCATAAGTGCACCCTTCGACTAGAATTGATTCTTCGAGCGTGAAACGGGTCAACCCTCGGTACAGAAAAGCGAGTGCGGCCATGGCTATAGAGAGGCGGCTGGTCTGTCGACTTCCCCACCTTCGCAAAAGTTGAACTATCCTGATATCCATGTAATTCCGTCCATCTGGAAAGAGAGCTAATCCCACAATGCATAAGACCATCGCATGCAGAATTCTTTCTCGAGCTGTTCGAGATAAGGAACTGATTTCCACAAATGCCCCATACTGTCTGTAGATTTCGAGTAGATTCACATACTCATTTCCATTATCCTCGATCAATGGCCAAGACTTGCGTCCTGTCATGCGAGCTAAAGCGTCGCTGGGATCCAGACCCTTGACATTGATTAAGAATTGTTTCTTCAATGGATCTCTTGGATGACCGGCTAGCTCGGGTAATCCCATAATTTCTGAGAATTCGTCCATCAACAAAGTCATTTGCCCCCATGGGAACCAGAAGGTACTAGTGCTCGGATTCCACCGCTCTGCCAGTGTGTGGATCAAATTACCGTTGATTGTCTGCTTTCCCACTACGGATGCCAGTTCCAATTCACAATCATTCAAATGGTCCGAAAACATACGAGAGAAGTTTTTGAGCCATGAATAATACTACCGGGGAAGGAAGGATCCGGTGTTGAGGACTCGATGTTCAGAAAGACCTTGTTGCACCTCGTAGGATATGTGACCCTCAGAAAAGACTGAATCGAGTTGACTGGATGCCATCAGACTAAAAAATATGGAAAATTGGAATAAGACTCAAGGATTTTGAAAAAGATACAGGCAGGAAAAAAAATGATGCAGGAAATTCGAGATCCAGAAGAACGAAGGAATGAAAAATCACCTGGAGTTTTGAGAAAAATAAAGGAGAATTTGAAAAATCGTCCAGGGTTTGAATAAAATACAAAGAAATACTTCATAAATTGGAAAATGAGGTATTTGAAAAATCATCCAATATTTTAGAAAAATTGGGAAAAATATGGAAAAGTAGAGGAGATGACTACAACATATTCAATCACATCCTGTACAAACAATCATGCACATACAACATTCCCTAAAAGCTGACTCTAGATGCACAAGTTTTGAAATAGCTGTAGGACCTTAATCCTAACTCTAAGGCTCAGATCATCTGTGCCCAATCATGCTATGCCTATATACTCGAGTCGAGGCTCGATGTACGTGGCATAAAATCAATTTCTCCGGTTCTAGGTTCAAGTTTTCCAACATCCTTGAGCGCCTGCCGATATACGTTGGACTATGGCCCTTGGTACGTGGCAGGGGGGCGTTAACCCAAATAGGTGGCCCAGTTGTGAGGCTTTGTCCCGAACTATGGTTCTGGAAGAAAGCCCAGCAACGTGAAGACCGGGTAAAAGTAGGTGGGGTGGTTTTTAAAAACATGATCACATGCAAGCAAACAGATGGCTCTAAGTCCTGAAGATATAGAATTTTAAAATATTTGAAGAAACAAACATTGTTTTCATACAATTCCTAGACTGAGGAGTGTTGTATTAGATTTAAGTCTATGTGAGCATGAATAATTCTCTTCAATATGGTCCTACCAAACCATGCCTAGTTTACATACAATCCATGTCAGCTGGGTTCAAGTCTAGGCTCCTAGGTTCACATGATATCATGAAATAAAAGCTGACATTCCATGGAACACGATTTTGACAATTTAAACTAAGTTAAGAACACAATTGATCAGGCGAAGACAGGTCCCATCATCGCAAAATTTTACTTTTGCAAGTCAAACTGACCTTTGAAAAAGTTTTTTAAAAATAACTCACCTCCGTTTTTAAAATGCAGGATAATTCTAAGGAATGGGGCTCGCCTGTCGATATGAGGTTCAACCGTTCCTGGTGCCTTTACCAGGGGTAATTGAACCAAGGATCAAAAGTGTGCTTAACTTTGTTCAACTTGTCTAAATCGATGTTCTATTTCCTAAATGCACAAAGAATCAGGCATGTGCTATGATTTTCTGAAAATGCAAATTTGAAAACATGATGTTTGCTTCTGAGATTTGAAATAATTGGAAAATTCTTGGAAAAGATATCATTTGGAAAATCATGAGCCTTGTTGAGAGAATATTTCTAAAGAAAATGAAAATCGATTTATGAAGAAATCTTGAAATTTTGTGAAAATCGATTCTAGGAAAACATGGATAATTCTGAGAAAAGTTTGAATTTTTGAACTTTGGATTTTGAAGATGTTAGGATTTGGAAAATCATGAGTTTGAACTTGAAAAATACTTGAAATATCTTTTGAAAGCTCAAAATTCTGACAAAATCAATTTCTGAGAAAGACTTGAGAAATTTTGAGAAAATTGTTTTCTCAGAATTGGAATTGGAATTTGCAAGTGAATGAAACGAATGAATATGGATTTGAAAGACTTTATTTTGAGGAATTGATAAAATCCTTTTGTATTTTTGAGAAATGCAGTGCATTTTGAAGTTAGCCTAAGAGTGTAGGCTGAATGTGGCTAATACAAAGATCACAAATCTGGGTCTCATTCGTATTCTGACTATGGCCATAAATACAAATTTTACCGAGTTTGTCAACTCCATAAGAGCTAGTGCATGTGCCATTCGTGTAGACCATGGTGAATTTGTAAAAAATATGCATGAATGATACATTCATCATATATTAAAAGTTGCAGAATCAAACTATATGCAATGCATCCTATTCTAAGCAGAAATTGAAATTGTTATTCCAAAGTTTATATTTAATTTACATCACTAATTGAATTTAAATATAGAAAATTAAAGTCTTCAATATCCCTGCAAAACTAGAAAAAACTTGTTAGTGAAGATATGTTGGCTTTTCTAGATTTATCCAGTAATATCTGGAAATTACTGGATTTATCTAGATATAAGATTTTTTCCATGATTCCCTGATATAAACATGATTAAATATGAAATAAAATTGAAGAAATATGAAAATGGGATTTAAAAATTTCGAAATTGGGGTCAAATGACCGAAATACCCCTAATAGCAAGACTATGGCCTTCAAATCAGGGTTTTTCAGAAAGATATTTTGTAAAGATGAGGTTTTGGGATTTAAATGAAGATAAATCAAGCATAAAGTAATGTGATATGATTAAAATTATAAAATCTATGTTAGGGATTTCGAAATTGAGGTCAAATGACCAAAATACCCCTGATAGCAAGACTATGGCCTTGAAATCAAGGTTTTTAGAAATAAATTTTGGTAAAAACTTTGGGTTTAGGATTGAAATAAACATAAAATCGACCATGAATCATCCTTATATGATTCTAAACATGAAAAAACCCTAAAAGCATGAACTTATACACGAAAATCAAGAAATATCATGAAAATCATGATTTTAGCAGTGTTTCGGGATCTTGCGGGCACCCTGTTTTGCAATTTGGCTCATCTAAGCATCAAATGGGTTTAAAAATTAATAAAAATCATAACCTGCACTTGTTATCACCCCAAAATTAGATTGGAATCATAAAAAATATTTTTTGACATTATTCCAATTCGAAAATTGCATTAAAACCCGAAAATAAGTTATTTTTACCCATAGTCACATACCAGTTTCAGTGTTAGACCCGAATCAGGAATCAATACACCATAGAAATTTTTGAAATTTTATAGAAGTAAACTAGACATAAAAACAAATAATTTCCTTTTTACAGATCGGAAAAATCATCTTCGACGAGGGAGATATTTTTCCTACAATCTAGACTTAAATATAACGAATCTAAAATTGATTAAACAGGTACTTCCAATTGAAAATAAAGAAATAAATATCAAACTTAATAAAAAATTTCTGAAATTTCAGAAGTGAATATTAGACATAAAAATAATAAACTTCTCTTTTTACAGATTATGAATCAGATCTACGGTTGAAGATCTATGATCAGTACAAGTCGGATTAGAGTTGTAATAAAGCATAATGAGTTTTAAAAGATGGATCCGACTTTCTGACAGAAGAAAACTACAAATAGAAGCAAAAAATTATGAAAATTTTACAGTAACTATCCTACATCAACACAAAGACATTGAATTTTACGGATCTCGAATCGGATATCGAATGAAAGAAATAACACATCTGCAAGTTATGCTTGAAATTAAACAACGATTTTAATCAACAGAAATATCGATTTGACTTTGTATTTTATTAATAGAGTTATCGAATCCCAAAACATCTGATTTTTTTACAGTAGTTCATTGACATATCCGTGAACAACATATAAAAAAATCAGAAATTTTTAATGAATATTTCAATATAAACTAACATGCTTTCTACTGATCCAAAATTAAAATATCCAGAAATCTAAGAAACACTAAAAAACAATATGATTTAACCATGAAAAAACATAAAATTTATCTAAACAGCAAAACAAAATTGATTTTGATGATGAAACACATGTAATAAACATTAATATGCTAAAAAAATAAATAAAACACAAGGAATCCATGGTTAGATTTTGATTTACCCATTAAAAGATGGTTTCGACCCATTAAACGAGTGAATCATAATCTTTTTCGGGCATTTAGCATAATAAATAAAACAATAAAACATTGTTACTGGATCAAAACGTGTAAGACACCATCAAACATCAGCTTAACATCATCTTGAGGTCCTCATATGATTTTTTTTTTAAATAAAAGAAAAGAAAAAGCATGCTAAAAGAGGCGATAATGGTTATTTTAATGAAATAAAAATGATGAAAATAATAAAATAAATTAAATAAGACCTTACCTTGGGGCTGCAACAATGGATGAAGGAGAGGATCTGGAGAGAGGAGGGATACCATGAAAATTTGAGAGAAAAAGAGCCCCTTAACCCCTCTAAAGAGCCCTTATTTATAGTTTTTCAAAACCTCCTTTAAATAGGGTTAATTAAGGAGTTTTATTTTTTTAGAACTCTTTCTAATAAATCCAATAAAGGGGGCAACTATTTTTTGGAGAATTATAGCCTAAGTGGGACTCTAATTAATCCCTAATTAAACCCTAGAAAGTCCAAATGTGGCATCACCTAGTATGGACCCACATTTGGTTTTTAAAACTTGAATTTAAAACCTTTAAAAACCAATGGTTTAAAACTTAAATAAAATGGATTTTCAAAATTGCTTTTGACTCCTCTAAACCCCTAACCTAACTAGGACAATGACTAACCCTAGTCTAACCTTGACTTCTTCAAATGTGGTGCCACCCCGAGTGGGCCCCACTTGAATTTTCAAAACCGATTTTAAAACTTGAAATTGAGAGAATTTTCAAAAGATATTCAAAAGTAAACTTGAAATTAAAAGTTTTGAAATGACACAGAGTTCCAGCTCGGTCAGAACTCCTCTGGATATGGCGCCAACTGAGTGGGCCCCACATCAAAGTTTTGAAAAATTGAAATAAAGACTGAAACTATCTTTGAAAAGGGTTTAAAATCAATAAATGAGATTCAAAGACTTGGAAATAGAGTCCTAATCGAACTGGAACTCCGAGCTAGACTCCTAAATTTTTAGGACTCTAAGATTTTAGGATTTTAAAAGCCAAATAAAGAAGTTTTTGAAAGATTTTATCAGAAATGGTAAAATAAGTCAGAAATTGCAGTCAGGGTTAGAATCCTAACTCAATTGAAACTCTGAAATAGAGTCCTGAATTAACTGGACTCTGCAAAATGACCTAATTTTTGAAAAACAAATGGAAATAAATGAAAATGGAAGTAAAAATAGACTCCTGACTGGATTAGGACTCTGGGACAGAGTTCTGATCGGACTGAAACTCTAGATTTTTTTGGTATTTTCTGAAAAATAGATGAAAGAACATATAAAAACAGTGAAAATAATGACAAATATTGAAATCAAAACAGAGTTCTGATTCAACTGAGATTCTAGGGAAAGAGTCCTAATTGAACTAGGACTCTCAGTTTTTTGGATTTTCTGAGAAAACAAATGAGAGAATTTTGAAAAACCAGTGAAAACAATATAGAATTGAAGTTTGGTTTAGAGTCCTGGTCTGATTAGGACTCTGAGAAAGAATCCTGATTCGATCAGAACTCTAAGAATTTTTTATTTTCTGATAAGCAAATGATGAAATTTAAATGGAATTTTCGAAAATCAGTGAAAATGGAGTGAGAAAACAAACTTTGGATAGAATCCTAATTCGATCAGGACTCTAGGGCAGAGTCCTGATAGAATCAGGACTCTAGGATAAAATCTCAAAATTTTGAAATTCTTTGATAAAAGTGTAATAGTTTTTGATAGATGAAAAGATTTTTGAAAGATTCTTTCAAAATTGAAATCAGGATCAGAGTCCTGATCCAACTAGGACTCTCTGAACAGAGTCCTGTTTTGACTAAAACTCTGAGTTTTTTACTCATTTTGAAAGATTTAGTTAAAAATAGGTACAAATAGTGACAAAAGACAGAGTCCTAATTCGACTGAAACTCTGAAGAAGAGTCCTAATCCGACTAAGATTCTTAAAGAAGAGTCCTAATCCAACTAGGACTCTGGGATTTTGGCCAAAACGAAAGATTTTGAAAGGTTTTCTCCAAAAACAGGTAGAAAAGGTAGTAAAAAGTAGAGTTCTGATCCGACTGGGACTCTGGAAAAAGAGTCCTGATCCAACTAGGACTCTAAGATTTTGGCCAACATAGAGGAAATGGACAAGGAATATGACCATAACTGGTTTAAAATCAAAATGGAGTTTTGAAAATGTTTTAAAAAGATAGAGTCCTGATCCAACTAGGACTCTAAAATTTTTGAGAAGTTTGATAAATGAAGGAATCCAAAAGCGACACCACCTAAATGGGTCTCATCTGAGAATTGAAATCAGTTGAAAATTGAGTTTAAAACGAATCCAGATTGTTTTCTGAGAAAAATACTTCAAAATATAAGGTCCTGGGGTTGGCAAATGACAGAATGTTGATTAAAAACCCAGGTTTTAAAATTGATTTTGAAAGAAAAGTTTTAAAACTCGAATCTGGATTAAATATTTTGAAAACAGGAGTGCTGGATCTCGAAAATGAGATGTAATGACATGCAATGCTATGCAATGCAATGATATGCAATGACACATGAAACATATAAACACTGGATGAGGGTAAAATTTTGAGGTGTTTACAGGGAGTCGCTTTATTGAGATCACTGAAGTCGATGCAAATCCGAACCTTGCCATTCTTCTTGGGAACAACGACAATATTTGCTAGCCAGTCTGGATAGTCAATGGTTCGAATGAATCCTGCTTTGAGTAGGTCTTTCAGACCTTCCTTGACCTGTTGCTCCACTCGGGGATCCATTATTCTCAGTTTTTGCTTTACTGGCTTGACATCTGATTTTAGGACGAGGCGATGCTCAACCAATTTGGTATCCAGACCTGGCATGTCTTCATAAGTCCATGTGAACACTTCTTCATTTTGCTTGAGAAAATTGATGAGCCTTTCTTTCTCTTCCGAGCTCAAACTGTTGTCGATCTTGAGAATTTTAGGATCATCTTCTCATCCAATATTGATGTCCTCAGTCGGGTCTTGAACTAAGGATGAGGGCTCATCTTGTTTCTGAATTGATGCAAATTCTGATAATTTTTTAAAAGCTGAATCAAATTTTGTGGGTTCTTTCGACTACTTTGTAGCCTGACTGCATTCTATTCTTGCTTTGACCTGATAAATCACTGTCGGCTTTGAAAATGCATTTGGATGAATAATGAGCTTCTTGATAGATCAGGAAGACATTCTAAAAATTAGAGAATAAATTAATTCAGGAAAATCACCCATCATAAAACAAATTGCTTTTATTGAGAAAATAATTGAAAAAATAAGAGAGCAAAATAACAACAATTTTGCAAAGATTTAATAATGAGAAGTAAAGAGACAAATGGCATCCATATAGACAAAGAAAACTTGCAACTTTATTAAAAAATTGAATTGATCAAATGACAATGATTCAAATAAAACGGGATATCATCCCAGTGCGAAAACAAAAGAATAGAAATGAAAAGACAAGCAGATGCCCTCAGTGTCTTCCTTTGATGAAAACAGTGCCCTTTTGAAATCTTTTGCCAGTGAAGCCCAACCTGGCTCCTCGAGGATAGTGCCAAAGAATTACTGGCCCAAGACGACCATTTTCATTCTTGCCCGGTTCTTGGAAAGGCTGATAGCCATGCTTTACTAACAAATCAAACCCCCTTTTGGTCTTTATAAATTGGGAAAATAGGGGATGATCCTTGAATGTGTTGTAGTCAATTCATCCTCCAATCTTAAAGAACTGGGGGCCTCTCCATCGAGTCATGGCCACTGTGTGCTCTGGTTGTTCTTCCATCTGCAGTATTCCCGAATTCTCTTCAAAACTGACATCTTCAATGCCCCTAATACTAGGGATATCGGTAGTGAAAGTGGGTCTGGGAACCATGGGATGTGCTAGCCTCTGCTCCGGATCTTCGCCCAAGACTGTTGTGACCATTCCACCTTTTGACCACTTGACACACTGATGTAGAGTAGACGACACCGCATTCGTGTTGTGGATCCATGGTCGTCCCAACAATAGATTGTACGTTGGTGGCACATTGACCACATGGAAAATAATTGAATGGACAAAATAATCGATGAAAATTTCCAAGAAGATTTTTCCTTCTGGCCATGATTATTGAACCCGTAAATGGTGATTGGGTCTGGGATGCATTTTTCTTCTTTGATGCCCAATGCTTTGGCTGTCATTTTTGGGCATATGTTGAGGTTGTTGTCTCCATCTATCAGCACATGAGGAACTGTCATCCCTCTGGTTCTAATCACAATGTATAAAGCATTGTTGTGGAATACATGAGGCTTGGGTAGATCCTCATCTAAAAAAGTAATTGGAGCATTTGTCATGGCCTGATTGACTATTTGTGTCATGTCTTCGGGAGTTATGCTCGATTTCACCTTGATTTTCTGTAGCAGATCATCTAATACCTGCTAATACTTAGCAGAAGCTTGAGCTAGATCCAAAATTGAGACATTGGACAAGGCAGTTATCGGCTTTTTAGTTGATGTCTCATTTTTCTCTGGAGTAGTCTTAATGAAGTGTTTGGGGAACCATGGCATTCTTTTGGCCACCTCAGGAGATTCTCCAGCGGGCTTGGCAGATACCTTCATTTTGCCAAAGGCTGAAATAAGGTCTATCTTTTGAGCTTTTGACTGAGCCTGTTGTAGCACGAGGACCTCATGTTGAACTTTCATATCTTTTTCAAAGCACGACCTGATATGCTCCTGCAGTTGAAAAGGCTGTTCAGAGATAACTATCGTGTTATGAGGTGGAAATGGTTGCTTCATGATATTCATATTTTCATCTTTTGCACCCTCTACCAGAAGATTTTTGTCGATGAGATCCTGAACAATATTCTTGAGAACAAAGCAGTTTTCAGTATTGTGCCCCACTGTTCTGTGAAATTTACAGAATTGATCTTTGAATTTCCCCATGGGCACAGGGGGATCGACCAGCCTATGCAATTTGACCATCTCATTGGTCAACATGTACTCGAGCACAGTTTCGAGTGACTGGTCCAGCGGAGTGAACTTCCTATCATAGCTCCATCCTTCATGCTTCACTTTTTCTCGGGGTTTCGGTCCCTGCTCTAACTGCAGTGGCTTGTTGAACTGGGGGATAGATTTTCCTTTCTGATCATTCTTGTGGGGATTTAAACCCTCTGCACCATAACAGAAGCCTTTGTTCTGCCTTTACGGTGATTCCATTTATCATTTCTGACAGAGTGAGTGAATTGAGTCTTCTTCTTCGGCTCATTCTGACTGTTGTTCTTAGTAAAAGTGAAGCCTTTGTAAAAACCATTCTCCATGCTCAATTCAAGCCATTCAGCTCGCTCTGTCAATTCAATGAACATCCTGAATGGTGCAGTAGAGATGAGGCCTCTTAGAGGCTGTGAGAAATTGCTTAAAATTAGAGACAAGGCATGTCCTTCTGAGATGGGATATCTCATCTTATTGCAAGCCGACCTCCAGCGGTAAATAAAATCTCTGGCCTTCTTATTTTCCCTTTGTTTGAGGCCGCAGAGATGACTGAGGGTGGGAAGTGCCTCAGCATTAAACAAAAATCTTTCAATGAACATATTCATCACTTTGTCAAATTCTTTCAACTCAATCAGATTCACATGTTCTGAATACCATTTAGTTGTGGTTCCCTCCAGACTGCGAGAGAAACAAAGAAAAAAAACCTGATTATCTAGCTTGAATTTGGAGCATTCAGCGAAGAACATGGCGAGATGTGCCTTAGGGTCGCCAGAACCATCAAATTTGATAAACTTTCTGGGGAGATTCTCGAGATTATCATCCCCGCCCAAACCATCATAGAAATCTTCGCTGGTGAAGACTTTCTTGCCCTTGTCGCGGGCCTACAGATCTCGAACTATCCTGACCATATCTCTGAACTGTGGTTGGTCAGAATCACTGATACACTGATCTTTGAATTTATGGGCTGACCCCTGCCCCTGAGTAGACTTGCAAAGTATCTACTGAGTCTCAATTTCTTCATATGTGTCTCCCACTGATTCCTCTTCATCAGATGTATCTTCATGCTGGACACGCTTTTTAGATATCTTCACATGATTTTTTACTGTATGACCTTTAGCCTTCTGCTTGACTTCGGTCTGCTCTGTACTGGCTTCAGCTTGCTTTGCCAGCATCTTGCTCATCATCTTTTTGAACATGGCATACATTTGGGGATCAATGTCATCCTCAACCTGCTGCCCTTAATTTCTGTCTGATCGAGGAGAGTCCATCTCTTCTTCTAAGGTTGTTGAATATACAATACCTTATATTGGTGCAATTTTCTTTCCTGACCTTGTCTGGACTATTTAATATCACGAACGCTTTCTGCATGGCAAAATTGATGGTTAGGCTTTTGAGAGAGATTTTGATTGGAAAAAAAAATATTTGCTGAGAAATTTTGGTAGACAATTGAAAGAATATCCCATTACTAGAGATTGAGTCGTCGCTAGGATTACAACAATTGCATTGTCATTCCTTTGCAAAGAAAATAAACAACTAAAAATTATGCCTTGTTACCTAAGCAAGGTCATCAAACAAAGAATGAAGAATTTGAAAAATTTTTTTTTATTCATTAAAGGGAAAATATGATTGCACCAATAATAAACTTAAGAAAGAGGGGGCGGACAGACAATTTGCCACCACTCTTTATAATCAGCAGAGACACGAGGATCGGGAAAAAGTGAAAGAGTAACAAAAGAGTCCCAGCCATATCTGGCAAAATGGTATGTTCCGGACCACTGTGCTGATGTAAGGTCGAATTCTGACACAACTCCTGATAGTAGCTACATCTCTACGCGCTTTTGTCTCTGAGAAAACTATCGAACACACCGCTCTGGATGATAGTAAGCACAGAAGAAAGGGCCAAGTAGCTTGAATCTCTTGCCGTATGCATAGGTGTATCTGGGAAGTGATAGCTCTCAATCAAAATAGTCTCACACTACTTCCTCTTCCTGCAAATGATCAATCAGGAATCGGTATCTTGCAATTGGAAGGAGCTCCTTGACGTTGTATCTGAACGAACTAGCTCTGGTCGGCACATGCTGAAGGAACCAAGACTGAAGTGCATAGGTACATCCCTCGACTAAAATGGACTCTCCAAGCGTAAAGCGAGTCAACCCTCTGTATAGAAAAGCAAGTGTGGCCATGGCTATCGAGAGACGGCTGGTCTGTCGACTTCCCCATCTTCTCAGAAGTTGGACTATTCTGACATCCACATAATTCTGTCCATATGGAAAGAAAGCGAGTCCCACAGTGCACAGAACCATCGCATGCTGAATTCTCTCTCGAGTTGTCCTGGATAACGAGTGGACTTCTATGAATGCCCCATACTGTTGGTAGATCTCGATCAGGCTCACATATTCACTCCCATTTTCTTCAATCAATGGCCAAGACTTACGCCCTGTCATGCGAGCTAAAGCATCTTTGAGGTCAAAACCCTTGACATTGATAAAAAATTGTTGTTCCAATGGATCTCCAGGCTGACCGGCTGGCTCGGCTAATCCCATGATCTTTGAAAATTCATCCATCAGCAGGGTCATCTCACCCCATGGGAACCAAAATATGCAAGTACGCGGATTCCATCGCTCTGCCAGTGCATGGATCAGATTGTCGTTGACTGTCAACTTTCCCACTGTGGATGCTAGTTTTAATCCGCAATCGCTCAAATAGTCTGAAGACATACGAGAGAAGTTCTTGAACCAAGTATAGTATCATCGGGGGAAGAAGGGTCCAGTGCTGAGAGCTCGATGCTCATGAAGACTTTGTCGCACCTCGTAGGAGATGTGACCCTCAGGAAAGACAAAGTCGAGCTGACTGGATGTCATTGGACTGAAAGATAAGAAGATTGGAATTAGACCTAGGAAAAATACAAGAATTTTGAAAATTGCATGCAAGATAAAGTGAAATGCTAGAAATTCGAAGTCCAGAGGAACGGAAGATTGGAAAATCACCTAGAGTTTTGAAGAAAAAGTGGATAATTTGGAAAAATCGTCCAGAGTTTTTGAGAAAAAGAAGACATTTCACAAGAGATGGAAAATGAGGTATTTTGGAAAATTGTCTCAAATTTTGGAAAAATATGGGAAAATAAAGAGGAAAATGAATATAATACACTCAATCACATTCTGCACAAACAATTATGTACATACAGCATTCCCTAAGAAGTTGACTCAAAATGCATCAGTTTTAAAAAAGCTTTAGGACCCTAATCCTGACTCTAGGCTCAGATCAACTGTGTCCAATCATGCTATGTCGATATACTAGAGCCGAGGCTCGATGTACGTGGCATAAAAATTTATCTCCGGTTCTAGGCTTGTGTTTTCCCAACATCCTTGAACACCTGCCGATATACGTTGGACTATGGCCCTTGGTACGTGGCAGGGGGCGTTAGCCCAAATAAGTGGCTCAGTTGTGAGGCTCTGTCCCGAACTGTGGTTCTGGAAGAGAGCCCAGCAACGTGAAGACCAGGTAGACATAGGTGGGGTAGTTTTTGAAAAATGATCACATGCAGACAAACAGATGGCTCTAAAACCTAAAGAGATAGAATTTTGAAATTTTGAAGAAGCAAACATTGTTTTCATACACATCCTAGATTAAGGAGTGTTGTATTTCAGACCTAAGTCTGTGTAAGCATGAATAATTCTCCTCAATTGGTCCTACCAAACCATGCCTAGTCTATATGCAATCCATGTCAGCTGTGTTCAAGCCTAGGCTCCTAGGTTCACATGATATCAGAAAAAGCTGACATTGTGTAGAACATGATTTTGATAATTGAGCTAAGTCAAAGCACACAATTGATTAGACAAAGACAGGTCACATCACGATCGCCAAACCTGTTATCATCGCAAATTTTTCCCCCTCCCTCTGCGAGAGTGAGAGAAACGATTCTGCGAGTCAAACTCGACCAAAGTTTTTAAAATTAGTTTTGGAAATTACTCACCTCCATTTTAAAAATTTGTGGGAAAATTTTGTGGAATGGGTTCTGCCTGTCGGTACGAGATTCAACTGTTCCTGGCGCCTTTACCAGAGGTAATTGAACCAAGGATCAAATGTGTGCTTTGACTAAGTTAAAGTATCTAAATCATGCTCTATTTTTCCTAGAATGCACAGAGAATCAGGCTTGTGCTATGAAATTTTGAAAAGATGCAAGTTTGAGAAATATGATGTTTGCCTTAGAAAATGATTGAAAAAGTGCTTGAAAATGAAATTCCTGGGAAAATCTTTGAATTTCATTGAAAATTAGAAATTTGCATTGGAAAATGAATTCTCAAGAAAACTTGAACTTTGAGAAAATCAATAATGAGATTTGGATTGCTTTTCTGAGGAAATGGATTTGAGAATTTTGAGAAAATCAGGAAGTTTATTAAAAAAATGAATTTTGAAATGGAAAAGGGATTCTCAAGAAAATAGAAACTCTGAGAAAATTGATTTTTTGAGATTGGAATATCTTTTTCTAAGAAAATCGATTTTTGAACAGGATTTGAGAATTCTAGGAAAATCAATTTCAGAAATAATTCAAAGTTTTTGAGAAAATCGATTTTGGGATTTTGAAAATGAAATTGAGAATGTGAAAATCTTGGAAAATCATAGTTTTGAACTTGGGAAATACTTTGAAATCTCCTTTGAAAATTCAGAGTTCTAAGAAAATCAAATCCTGAGATAGACTTGGAAATTTTTGGGAAAACTGATTTTTCTGAAATAGAATTGGAAAATGAATTTAAAAACAATGCAAATTGAATGAATGAATGAATTTGAAAGAGAATTCTTTAAGGAATTGGGAAATCCTTTTGAAACTTTGAGAAAGGCAGTGCATTTTTGAAGTTAGCCTAAGAGTGTAGGTTGAATGTGGCTAATACGAAGATCATAAATCTAGGTTTCATTCATATTCTGACTATGGCCAAAAATACAAACTCCACCAAGTTTATAAACTCCATAAGATCTTGTGCATGTGTCATTCGTGTCAACCATAATGATTTTGGAAAATGTGCATATGCATCATACATTGGATATTAAAAATTTGTAGGAATTAAACTAAATGCAATGCAGTCCTATTCTAAGCTGAAAAGTAACTCTTATTCCAAATATTATATTGCTTTTTACATTGAATTGAATAAACAAAAGAAATAAAATAACTTAAATCTTCTTCTTGAATGTTCCTGCAAAACTAGAAAACAATGTTAACACAGAAATGTAGGTTTTTCTGAATTTATCCAAAAATATTAAAAATTATCGGATATTATTCAAACATAAACCCAAATTCATACCCCCTTTGATATAAACATGAAAAATGAGTAATAAAATTCAAAAATAAACTTGGAAATTCAAAATTAGGGTCAAAATGACCAAAATGCCTTTGATGACCTTGAAATCAAGGTTTTCTAAAAGAATTTTTGTAAATTTTGAAAATTTGAAAAACAAATGAAATAAAATCAAACATAATATGATGAAATATGATTATATGCATGAAAATTTGGAAAATTGAATTTTCGAATTTCGAAATTTAGGTCAAAATGACCAAAATGCCCCTCATAACAAGACTATGGCCTTGAAACCAAGGTTTTTTGAAATAAATTTTGCAAAAATGAGAAGTTAAAATTCAAATGAGATTGAAATTAACTCTAATATGATATGCCATGCTTATTTACATGTTAAAAACCCTAAAATAGCAAAACTATCACAAAATATCAAATTTGACTTGATTTTCGCTTCTGAATTTAAAAATAAACTAACACACAAAGCAAATGAACTTGGAATTGAGCCAAATTTGGCATGGACACCTAGACTAACCCTAAAAACATAATGAAGCTTGAAAATTTATTTTTTTTGTTATTTTTTTTAATATACAAAATAGCTAAAAGTCCTAAAAAATCAAGATTTTGCCTAAAATATTGATTCTAAATTGGATTTAGGGTACTAAGCTTCCATAAAAATTTTCCAAATTTTATGGGGTGACAAAGGACAGTTAGGAAAAGATCTTAGCCTTTTACAGATTCTGGTTTTGACCTATGGTCGGAGCTGGACAGCTCCTGCAAGTCGGATCTGAATCCGGCGACTCTAGGATTTTGGGCAGACAGACAAGTTTTTGAAGAAATTAAAAGAAAAATAGCAGACTGATGGGAAAATTGTTGAAATTCTGGGAAAATGTCCCTGACAAAGATGGAAAAATTTCCTATTTTTACAGAATTGGATTAGGATTACAGTTTGAGAGAGAGCACATGATTATCAGAGACCTGGATCTCTGAAATTCTCAGACATGAGAATCTGTCAGACAGGAAAAATAATTCTGAGAAAAATATTTAGACTTTTTCAAAAATTTCCAAATTTTGGGAAATGACATAGGAATGAATTAGGAACAACTTTCATGTTGAAAGTTTTGATGGAAAACCTATGAATTGAATGGACACAGCAAATTAGGGTCGGTCTATACCCTAATAAAGAAAAAGTGAGATTTTCCCAACGAACTGAGAAAATTGATTTTTGGTAGGACTTAAATCTCATTGAAAAACCCTAAAAATTTACTGATAAATAGTAGACTCTAATAGGAACTCACTGTAATTTTTTTGGGGGAAATCGGATCATCCATCTAGGAGATCTTGGAGGTTTTTGTCTGCTAAAACAGAATTTGGAGTTTCTGGGAAGTTCAAAACCCGAATTAGGGTTTTGTCTTGTTCATGGGGTTACAAAACTTGAATTAAACCAAATTTTTAGCAGCAAAATAAGGACACATAAATATAATGACAATGAAATTTACAGAATTTGTTGACGAAAGAATTCACATGAAATAACACATGGACTTTATACTAAAATGAAATTTATAGATTTTAGACTAAATATTAACAAAGCTATATAAATTGAATGAAATGATTTAATGAACTAACCTAAATGCACATTTTAACATGAAATGACATGAAAAATGAAAATCAATAAGGGGCATAACCTATGTTTAATCTTGGCTTTTTTTTTAAAATGAAAGATCAAATCCATCGAATGGATGGATTTTTCATTTTTTTTTACCCATACATATAGTATGTATGTTTTAAGCCTAAAGAGAGCTTGAAATGAATACAAAATCCATATGATAGCCTTGAAGCACTTAAGATTAAATGAAGCAATATTATCTAAGAGAAAAGGAAAATCACTGACATAAATGTAATCTATGATGGGCTATCGCTCTTTTTTTTTTATTTTTCAAATCAAATGATGCTTATATGGGACAACGAAAGAGATCAAATGGAAGGATTTAAAAAAAAAAAAAGGAATCCTACCTTGTGTCAATGAGTGAACGTGAAGTTGAGGAGGGTAGAAGTGATTTCAACCATGCAAGGGGAGGGTTGCTTCAAGGTGGCTACAAAAAAGCAATGATGTTTGGTGAAGATGATCGGCTGGAGGAGGTTTGTATGGAGAGCAATGGAAGGTGTCAGCTGCAACAATGGTTGGAGATGCTCCTTGGTGACTGGCGTGAAGGAGGTGGTGTGGAGGCTGGGGCGTCTTGCTGCAAAGGAGCTGGCTGGTGGTGGTGATGGTGAGCAATGGAAGGCGTCAACTGCAACAATGGCTGGAGATGCTCCTTGGTGACTGGCATGAAGGAGGTAGCTGGGCACCAGCTGAAGGTGGCTGCAACTTGTAGGTGGCTGCAAGCTTTGTTGAAGGTGATAATGGTGGACTGCTGTGGTGGAGGATAGAGGAAGAAGCCCAAGGCTGGGTGTGAAGGTGAGGAAGAGAAAGGGTGTGATAGAGAGAGAGGAAAGGGGCTGAGAGAGATCAAAGGGAGGTGCTCCAAGGGGCTGAGAGAGGACTCCAAGGGGCTGGCGTGAATTGCTTGGAAATAGGTAAGTAAGAATGGGTCTTATGGTGGCTGGACCAAGGAAAGGGGAAAGAAAAGAGGAGGGAAAGAAAAGGAAGAGAAGAAAGGAAGGAGGAAGGAAAAGGGAAAAGGAAAGAAAAGAGGGAAGAAAGAAGAAGGAAATAAAGAGAAGGAGGGGATGTCGACCAAGGGGGAGAAGAAAGAAAGGAGGAAGGAAAGAAGAAAAAGATAGAAGGAAAGAAAAGAAAGAAGAAGAAAAGAAGAAAGCAAAGGAAGAAAGAAGGGAAAAGAAGAAAGGAAAGAAAAGAAAGAAGAAAAAGGAAAGGAAAAGAAAGAAGAGAGGAAAGAAAGAGGAAGGGAAGAAAGGGCTGGTCCACCCTCCTGTGGGTCTCACCTCTAAAAAAAATAATAATAAAATAAATGAAAAGAAAATGATAAAATAAGGTAAAAGAAATATATTTTTTTTCTTAAAGATAAAATGCAAGTAGATAAGCCATCTCAGAGTGGGCTCTCTTTCCAAATTTGAAATTCATTTTGAAGATTAGAAGGGTAGAATAGTCTTTTCAGAAAGTTTCTGGACAAAATGAGCTATTTTTGGCAGTTTTAAAACGAGCCCAGAATTTGAAGTTCAATACCCCGTTGCGAAGCAAATCCAGTTTAGAATTTGAAAATTTGAGTTTAAAAGAAATCCAGATTGTTTTTCTCGAGAAAATATTTCCAAATTTAGACTCTCGGGGGTAAAAATGTCAATTTTAGAAACCCATGGTTTGAAATTGATTTCTGAAAACTTTTAAAACTCAATCTGGATTGAAATTTATAAAACTGGAGTTCTGGACTTCGAAAAGAAAATGAAATGTGATGAAATGTTATGAAATGCTGAGGAATGATATGAAATGATGAGATATGACATGAAATGCCATGCGAAATGCTAACCCTGAATGAAGAAATTTTGATATTAGACCCCGATTGGCACTCATGTCAGTTCAAAAAGTGTTAAAAATGATAAAATTTGCAAAATGATTCAAGAATTGACTTTCGGGTTCTACCGGGTGAGAGTGACACTGAAAATTAGAGTTTGAACTGGATTAAAATGAAATGAACTGGATTGAGCTGGGTTTTAGAGTTTCAGAACTCAACTGGACTGACAAGACACTGACTCAACTGACTTTTCAGACTGAATTTTCAAGAAAAGCTGTCATTTTTAGAGAAATGGTACATAATGGTCACTGGAGCGAAGTGAATTAGGAATCTAAGCTGGGTTTGAGCTAGAACAAAGGTCGGTAATACTGACATGAACTAAAATGAAAGCTCGAACACTAGCTCAACTGGTTGGACTCAGCTCAATTTCAGTTGAAAGAGCTGAAACGGGCCAAAATGGGCTCCTGGACACTTGGAAATGGTTTTGAACTGAAACTGGAGCACCTGAACTCCTGGTGAGCTCAAGCTAGATTCTGAGGAATAAGACTGACTAGGAATAACTGACTCGAAGACAACTGGCTTGGATTTGAGTGAGAAATGATCTCATTTCTGAAGAAATGATCCCATTTTGGCAGGAATTATCAGAAATGAAAATAGTTTGTTCATTGTGAGCTCGGGTGAGCTTGAGATGATTGATATTCTAACGGTTCTGAACTGACCAATGAGCTTGGTTGACTCCAACTGACTGGGGTCCGGGATGACCTAGGGGTAAAATAGTATTTTTCTTAATAAAATGGGTAAAATGGTAGTTTTCTAACACAGACTTGGGGTTTGACTCCTATACTGACCTACTAGGGTTGGCACTGCACGAGGAGGATTTTCTGAGAATGGATGAGAAAAATTTGAGGTGTTTACACCTTCTAAAAAAAGTTCAGAGCACCGTCAAGTTGAAGGCGGATGCGATGAACCTCCCAACAATCCCTAAAAGATATTTGATTTCTGCTATCATCAAGAGATCTACAACTAATGAGCCAATACCATCAGTATATATCCTAAAACAAAGGAGGCTCAAAATATCTCCAAGTTGAAGGAGTTTGTGACGTACCCTTCCCAACATGAAGAATGATGTAATAAGCTTCTCCCCAAAAACCCAAGAGAGCTCAAAAGAGTGCAAAAGATTATCATGAGAAAGCCCCAAGATATCAAAGTGCCAATTTTGTGAAGAATTTTCTTGGATTTTGTGAAATTCTATTATCAATATTCTTTCACCATCTGCTTTCACAATGTTAATTCTTTCTTTTCTGTTCATATCAAGGAAATTGATAGCTTCCATGAAGAAAGCCAGTCGCAAGCAATTTGAATTTGAATCTTGATTCTACGAAGTTAACCCGGTTGGAGGTAATACTTCAGGTAGAAAAGAGGAAATATATTTGCACCGATGTTCATCATTTTCAATCACTTTGAATCAACAATAATTTTCAACATTTGACAACATTTTCTAGCTATCTCGACAGGAAGCGAGAGCTCGATGTTCGGTCTAGCATTCTAACATCATTTCAATCCCTCTTTAGGACTTGATTACAGAAGTTTTCAAGATTTCTTCCCTTCTTTTTATAATTTGAGCGCCTGGGCTCTCAGATTCGCACATTTCTCTGTGTTCTCCATTGTCCCGCCATAGACAATTCCATTTTGGTTCGAGGACGAACCAACAATCATTCTCTAGCAAAAGGCAACCAATTTCAAAAGTTGATTTAGTCTCAGCAATGAGACACCCAAGATCAATCCCTTTTCAAGCTTTAGGGACTCCATTTTCCTTCCTTTTGCAAAAACCCTTATCGAATTTATTGTGCGAAATCCGAAGATTCCATCATGGTCTCTTCTTTCGAGAATTTCATTCATTTCTGCCCGATCAGGTTAAGGGTACAAACCTGAGCCTAATTTTGATAAAATATAAACCACGATTGAAGCGCATAGGTGCACCCTTCAACTAAAATGGACTCTCCGAGTGTGAAACGAGTCAACCCTCGGTACAGAAAGGCGAGTGTTGCCATGGCTATAGAGAGATGGCTGGTCTATCGACTTCTCCATCTTCGCAGGAGTTGGACTATCCTGACATCCATGTAGTTTTGTCCGTCTGAAAAGAAGACCAATCCTACAGTGCACAGAATCATTGTATTCTGAATTCTTTCTCGAGCCTTTCTGGATCGGAAACTGACTTTGGCAAAGGTCTCGTATTGACGATATAACTCAAGCAGCTCAACATATTCATTTTCATCTATCTGAATTAAAGGCCAAGATCGATGGCCTGTCAAGCAAGCTAGGGCATCTCTGGGGTCCAAACCCTTGACATTAATCAGAAATTGCTACTCCAACGGATCTCCGGGTTGACCAGCTGGTTCAGGTAATCCCATGATTTCTGAGAATTCATCCATCAACAAGGTCATCTCTCCCCATGGGAACTAGAAGGTACAGGTTCGAGGGTTCCATCACTCCGCCATTGCATGGATCAAGTTATCATTAACTGTCAGCTTTCCTACTGTAGATGCCAATTCCAATCTGCACTTGCTCAAATGGTCCGGGAACATTCTAGAGAAACTTTTGAGCCATGAATAATACCACCGGGGAATGAAGGATCCGGTGCTAAGGACTCAATGTTGAGAATGACCTTGTCGCACCTCGTAGAAGATGTGACCTTCGGGAAAAATAGGATCAAGCTGACTGGATGCCATTGGACTGGAAAATAGAAGAAAACTTGGAATCAGACTTAGGAAAAATATAGAAATTTTTGAAAATTGCAGGTAAGATAAAATGAGGTTGGAAAATTTGAGATCCAGTAGAACGGAAGAACAGAAAATCGACTGGAGTTTTGAAGAAAAGTAGAGAATTTGGGAAATCATCCAGGGTTTTCAAAAAAGAAAGGAGATATTTCATAAAAGGATGGAAAATGAGGTATTTGAAAAATTGCCCTATATTTGGAAAAAAATGGGAAAATAAGAGAAAATGAGGGAAAGTGAAGTATATACAATCACATCTTGCACAAACAATTATGCACACGCAGTATTCCCTAAGAGGCTAACTCTAAATGCATCATTTTGAAAACAGTTGTAGGACCCTAATCTTGACCCTAGGTTCAGATCATCTTTGTTCAATCCAATTATGCCGATATACTCGAGTCGAGACCCAAAGTACGGGGCATAAAATTTCCATCTCCTGTTCTAAGGTAAGGTTTTCTAACATCCTTGAGCACCTACCGATATACTTCGAACTATAGCCCTTAGTACGTGGCAGGGGGGTGTCAGCCCAAATAAGTGGCCCAGTTGTGAGGCTTTGTCCCAAAATATGGTTCTAAAATAAAGCCAAGCAATGTGAAGACCAGGTAAAGATGGGTAAGGTGGTTTAGAAAAAATGATCACATGCAAGAAATAGAGGGCTCTAAGACCTAGAGAGATAGAATTTTGAAAATCTCTGAAGAAGCATACATTGTTTATATTCAGATCCTAAATTGTGGAGGGTTGTATGAGACCTAAGTCTATGTGAGCATGAAAATACCTCCTCAATATGGTCTTACCAAACCATGCCTAGTCTATATGCAGTTCATGTCAGCTGGGTCAAAATTTAGGCTCCTAGGTTCGCATGATATAAAAAATTAAAAGCTGACATTTTTAGAACATGATTTTGATGATTTAGCTAAGCCAAGCACATAGTTAATCGCACGAGGATAGGTTCCATCTCGGTCGCCAAACCTATTATCATCGCAAAATTTTTCCCTTCCTTGCGAGAGAGAGGGAAAACATCCTGCAAGTCAAACTCAACCAAAGTTTGAAAAATATTTTTGAAAATACTCGCCTCCATTTTGAAAATAGCAGAAAAATCCGTAGGATGGGGCTCGCCTGTCAGTACGAGATTCAACCATTTCTGCCGCCTTTAATAGGGGTAGTCAAACCAAGGATCAAAGAGTGCTTAGCTTAACTTAATTATTAAAATTGATGTTCTATCCTAAATGCACAGAGAACTCAAGCCTATGCTATGAGGTTTTGTAAAATGCTCATTGGAAAAATATGATGTATGTTTTTTAAAATATTCTTGGAAAATGAAAGAGAAATCTTTTAGAAAAAAATGGGAATCGATTTCTTGGAGAAAATCTCGATGAGATGCTTGTGAAAACTTTTGAAGACTTAAGGAAAATCGACTTTCTCAATTTTAGAAAATGAACTTTGGGAAATCCTGAATGGGTGAAAATCTTTGGAAAATGGATGGAAATCCTTAGAAAATGGATAAGATTTTGATAACCCTAACTATGGGAAGGCAAACATCTTTAAGGAAGAGCATCTCTTGAGAATCCTACTTTGAAAATCGATTTTGATTTTAGAAAATTGCTGAAAATTCATGGGAAATCCTTTTTAGAAGAAAATCTAATCTTTATGTCAATTGAAATTCTGATAATACTAGCTTCGAGGATTTCAAAATCGATTTCGGATCTTGGAAAATTGTTGAGAAATCCTGAAAAACCCTTTTGAGAATGGGAAACTCAAATTCTGAAAAATGTTGAAAGAATTTCAGAGTACTCTTGAGAAATCGATTCTTTTAAAATAGGATTTTCTTGAGAAAACCAGAATGCATATAATTCCATGATGCAAGCTAACTTAAATGGACGCATGCACTTTCATAAAGATATTGAAGAGACTTGTTTGAAAATCTGCATTTTAGAATGAAATCAAGGCAAATCCTTCACATATTCTGACTATGGCCATAAACACGTTTGGATTTTGACTTGTTTAATTCCAAAACATTTTGAAAAATGTGAAATATGCTAGGACTTTCAAAAGTAGCCTAATAGTGTAGGCTCAGTGTGGCTAATGGGAAGATGTTGAATCTGGGTCTCGTCCATATTCTGACTATGGCTATAAATATGGACTCCACCGAGTACATCAACTCCCCAAGAGTTGGTGCACATGCCATTCATGTTCATCCATGGTGATTTTCAAAGGAAAATGCATGATTCACATATCAGGATATTACAAAAAAAAAAAAAAACTATATGATATGCATCCTATTCTAAGCAAAAAAATAACTCTTATTCTAATATTTGTTTTACATTTACATCGCTAAAAATAAAAAGAATAAAATGAGAAATTCAACTCCTCCTTTTGAATATCTCTGCAAAACTGGAAGTTGGATTAGTGTAGACATGTAAGTTTATCCGAAAATATTGGAAATTGTCGGATATTATCCAGATGTAAACCCAATTCATACCTCCCTGATATAAACATGATAAAAATGAATGAAAAATACAAAATAAAGTTTTGAAAATTCGAAATTGGGGTCAAAATGACCAAAATACCCCTGATAGCAAGACTATGGCCTTGAAATCAGGGTTTTTTAGAAAGAAAATTTTGTAGAAATTAGAAATTTGAAAATCAAATGAAATAGAATTAAACATAATATGATGTAACATGATGATATGCATGAAAATGTGGAAAATTGAAGTTTGGAATTTTGAAATTGAGGTCAAAATGACCAAAATGCCCCTGATAACAAGACTATGGCCTTGAAACCAGAGTTTTCTGAAATAAATTTTGCAAAAATAGGAAATTGAAATGCAAATGAGATTGAAATTAGCCTTAATATGATATTATATGCTTATTCTTATGATAAAAACCCTAAAATTACAAAAATATCACAAAATATTGAATTTAACTTGATTTTCGCCTTTGAATTTAAAAGTTAACTAACACACAAGGCAAATGAACTCCAAATTTGACATGAACACCTAGATTAATCTTTAAAACAGTATGGAATCCCAAAATTAAATTTTTTTTGGTATTTTTTTAATATAGAAATTGAAATAAAACCTTAAAAATGAATGATTCTTGCCTAAATGTCTAGATTTACCCTAATTACAGACTGATTTCAACCTCTAACCTACCATAGAAATGCACTAAATTTTAGGAGGTGACAGAGGACAGTTAGGCAATGAATTCTGCCTTTTACATATGTGGGATTTGACCAATGGTCGGAGAATTATGACTCCGTCAATTTCGATTGAAATCTTGTGACTCTAGATATCACGGTAGACTGACAGGTTTCAGGAAAATTAGGGGAGAAATAGCAAATAGATGACAAAATGGCTGAAATTATGGGAGAATTTTACTTACCAACAGAGAAACAATTCCTCTTTTGATAGTGTTGGGATTAGAGCTACGGTTTGGAAAGGAGCAGAGAATTATCAAAGATCTAAATCTCTGTAATTCTCAGATATTGGAATTTGACAGACAGGGAAATTAATTCTGGAAAAAATACCTAGAATGATTTTAAAATTCTAAAACTTTAGAGAATGACAAAGGGAATGATGAGGAATAATTCCTATGTTGAAAGTTTGAGCTTTCAACTTATGGAGTGTTCTCCATAGTCATCTCAAGTTGACCTAAGACTCTGTCAGACCTGTAACAGGTCTTGCAGAAAGGTGCAGAGGAAATGATTTTTTTGCAGAATAGAGTAATCCATGGAAAAATCCCAAAAATCCTATTAAATACTAGATTTAACAAGGATTATCACACAATTTTTTGGATTTTAAATTGGATCTTTCATATGGAAGATATCGATCCTATGGTTCTGCAATTGCGATTTATTATATTTTCACAGAGCTCAAAACAGGTGCTATTATTTCATTTTTTATGATGATAAAAATTTCAAAATGAACTAATTCTTTTGTAGGAAATCAATAATACATAACCATGATTAACATGAATTTTTTGGAATTTTTAGACAAAAATATCAACATGAAATAAAATCTGGACCTTACACCTAACCGAAGATCTATAGATTCTAAGTTAAATAACAATGAATCCTATATGAAATGAATGAAATAAATAATGAACTAACCTTAATGCATTTTTTTTTAACATGAAATAACATGAAAGATAAAACTAAAATAAAGATCATTGGGGGTATAATCTATTTTTGATATTGGCTTACGAAATGAAAGATCCAATTCATCGAATGGATGGGTCTTTCCTTCTCTTAGCCCACACACGTAATACGCATGTGTTTAGAATGATAGATGCTTACTAATGAAAATACAGACCTTAAAGCATTTAATATCAAAAGAAACCACAACGTCTCATAAAAATGAACTTAGATCACATGTGATAACCCACCCAAGTTTCACCATTTTGATCCCCTTGAGAAATTCAAGAATAAACCGCACCATGGTTTGACTGACATCAAACCATGTTCATTTTTCTCATATGAACATGACATTTATATCAAATTTGTTGCAAGAGGGAAATCATCAACAACCATCAAAGAGATCAAATAAAATGATAAAACAAAAGAGATGTTGTGCCTTGGATCAGTTGAAATGGAGCAAGGAAGATAGCTTGGGCGTCGGCTACTTGGAGATGGCTGGACCGAATCCAAAAGTAACTTGTGACCGCAATGGTTGGGAGGCTGCTTCAACGTGGGTGGTGCTGTACTATGTGGCATGAGAGAGAGCCTTGGTGGTGGTTGTACTGCTGGAGCAGTGGAGAAGGAGAACTTGGTGTGGGGCTTGATTTTTTTTTTTGGCTGAAGGAAAGAGGAAGAACTGTTACCACCCATCCAGGAAAGAGGAGAGGAGTTCAGAAGAAGGGAGGGAAATTAGGAAAACCAAAAGTCACCTCCTTCAGGGTCGATCAAAAGGGGTTTTAATAAACCTAGGTTTTTCCTAAAGTATCTATGGGAAAAGCAAAAAAAAAACAAACTACTTTTCTTAAAGTCTAGAGAGGGGGACAATCTTTGTTTTTTTGAACTTTTAAAAAGCCTAACTAAAAGGTTAAACCTAATTTTTGAAAATTTTAGAAATCATGCTACTTTGGAATGGACAACATGTTAATTCCAAGATAACTTAAAAAAAAAGTAAAACAAATGAGCTTTTGGATGTGGCGCCACTCAAGGTGGGCCCACATCCGATTTTTTTTTTCTTTTTCAAATTTGCAACTAAGGAAAAGGAAAATTTAAAGCTTTGTTTTGGAATTTTCTTAAAGTTCTAAACTAAATACTAATTATCAAGCTATATCTAGTCTAATTTCAAAATTTTTTAAAACCTAACTAGTAAAGTGAACACCCTAACTATTTTATATATCTTTTTTTTGGAGGGGCACCACTTCAGAGGGGACAGATCCTCAATTCTAGGCTTTTTCAAAAAGTTAAGCAAAAAGCTAAAAACCTTTTTTTTTTTAGCTTTTGAAGTGGCGCCACTTTAGGAGTGGACCCCACGTGGTTTTGAATAAAACAAAGTAAAAGAAAATAAGTTCCAGATGTGGTGCCACCTCAGGGTGGGCCCCACATTGCCTTTTTATTGATTGAAATTCAAAAATGAGGACTAAAAGATAAAAAGCAAAACTTAAAACCTCTTTTTAGAATTTTCATAAAACTCTAAACTAATTTAATAATTACAAAATAATATTTGACCTAATTGCAATTTTTTTTTAAAAGTGGGCGCTTTCCAAAGCACTTTTATGAAAACAATTTGAAATTGTTGATAAGAGGGATGAATAAAGAGATTTTATGAAATTCAAAGCCTTTTTACAAAATTTGGAATAGAAATTCTAGGTTCAGAGTTTCATCCCCACCTTTAGGCAGAGCCGGTCCGACTGACAAAATTTGAAAATCAATATTGAAAATTATCCAGATTGTTTTCCTGAGAAAACATTTTGAAATTCAGAGTCCTGGGGGTTAAAATGGGAAAAGATGGCAATTTTAAAGACCTAGGGGTTGGAAATTGATTTCAAAAGAGTTTGAAATTCAAATCTAGATTGAGAATTTTAAAATTATGAGTTATGGACCTCGAAATGACATGCTATGCAGTGAAATGTTGTGTGATGATATATCTCGGGGAATACAATTTTGAACCAGGAATTGGATATTCCAGTCTTCGTTATGAGTAAGGCTTTAAAAATTTGTGACTGAAAGTGAAAGTTTGAGCCAGAATATGGAAATTTTGAGAATTATAGATGAAATTTAGTCTTTTGTAGGGTCCAGGCTCAGAAATTGACCATTTTGCCCTCTGAAGACTTTAAAGGATAGGCTGTGATGATTGCTTGGAAGTGTTGTGGGAGATGAGTGAAAATTTGGGGTCTCTGAAGAACCTCTAGTGTTTGTTGTTCACACCTTTGTTGTTGTTTGTGTCCGATGTTGAGGCATCAACCCACAGATATTTGTTTCCTATCTTCTTTTGGTGTCTTATACTGAAATCTTATGATTAATAACCTGTGGTGATTGATCTCAGGTCTAAACTTGTGTTAGCGCGATTGAATGACTGCTATGCATGCTATTGTTTAGTTGAAATTTGAAAGTCGTATTTCATCTTTGTTGTTTCGATTGCTAAACTATTTGCTTCGATAGTTCTGTTTCTAATCAGAAATTGGAAACAAGGGAAAGGCAATTTTTATTCAAGATAAAAGAGTTTTAAAAGTGATTTTGAATGCAGGTTTAACTCTGATAAAACATAATTTTATTCTAAAGGAAATCATTTTATATTTTTGGATTGTATAATCCCCGGATGAGAGTGGTCAAGTCCTTTGATAGAGTTTGGTATTTTGTTATGTTCTCCTAATTGGATGAATAGAAAGTTTTGAATCTTAGCTTGTTGGAAAGCTAACATCTGGCTCTCCAAGTTTCATGTGAATCATTTTTCCTGAATATGTTTCGTTGCTAGTCTAAAATGTCTAGATATTCCTGTTACTTGATTGATATCTAAGTTGTTGAACTGCGTTTTTATATTTCCTGATAGTGTTTAGTGTTTGAGTCATAACTCTGTCAATTCTACTCTGTTTGCTATTTTGGAAAGACAACTCATGAACTCACAACCTTTATGTTTTAAGCAGTTGAATAATCATCCATCTATGCTTCATATTTGAGCTTGTTTCAAGCATGTCAGATTCCCAAATCAATATCTTGTCTAAATTAACTTAGAAAACATCTCAATGTACTTTGAGTGTACAATTTTTGTAGACTTCAAGAAAATTGCAATTTTTTGGTTTGTCTAAAAGATAAGTGAATTCTGAACATTTTTTATGTTTTGGGTTTTAATAGATTCCGCCTTCTGAGGTTTCAAAATTTCTCCTAAAACCAATCATCTGTCCCTTGGCTGGAAGACTGATGCCTTGTTTGTTCTGTCCATGAAGTTTCAGACAGAATTCTTCCACTATCCATTGTTCGGCTTGTTCTCACCTGTTTTGGGTCTGTTGAGGTTCTACTTCCCATTCCTGTGTTGGATGAGTATGCTAAGTCCAAATAGAACCAAGTCATTCTACTTGGTTTACGCCATTTTACTAGTGACTTCTGGTTTGGAGTCACCATGAATTTAACCGGTAAATGTTCCATATTTTGGTTATCCAAGAACCAAAATTCATGTTCTTTGGACCGTTGGAAAGGTGTGTCTGATATGCATCTTTCCTGTGTTAAGTCCCATTGCTCATTTTTGAGTGTTGTTGTCTCGAAATCACATCCAGTTGAGTCATGTTCAGACTCTTCCTTTACAATACATACTTTCGTACGTTGAGATCCATTCGGATCTCAAAATGTGGATCGACATCCTCGCTAACTCTGCATCATCCTTGTAAAGTCCACTTAAAAAAAAATGAGTCGGACACGTATCCGACATGCGCTAGGCACGTGTCAGACACGTGCCTCGGTTGATCTGCCGCTTTGGACCCAGGCTGGACCCGGATCCACACCCAGCCCAGGACCCGGCTTCTCGAATGATCGAGAAGCTTGTGCCTTTTAAAAAGGCACAGGCGCCTCGAGCCAGGGGCTGACGCCCTCGTTTGTTCTCTCTCTTCTATGCGTTTTTGCCCTCTTGTTCCTTTTGGCCATAGTTGCTGACGAACGTAGCCGACGGTTGTCTCACCCTCGGCACAAGCGCCGACGGTCGTATCTGTCGGCCACCTGTTCTTCTTTGTTGCGTGGGTGCCAGCGACCCACCGCCTTCCCTTGCAGCTCCGACAACTTCAGTTGACGCTTTTGGCGCCTCCACACCCCCTTGTTTCTCTGTGTCTGTCGATGACACCGGAGTCTTCGCCGGTAGTCCCCAGGTATGTAAACCTCTCTCTCTCTCTCTCTCTCTTGCTGCGTCGACAGGGGGCTCCGTCCTCCTGTCCCTTTGTTTGCCGGCAGAGGGGGCGGAGCCCCCTTGCCACCTTTTTGTTTCGACAGGGGGATTTGTCCCCCTGTCCCTGTGTTTTTTGGCAGGGGGCGGAGCCCCCCTGCCATCTCGTTTTGACAGGGGGATCCGTCCGTCTGTCCCAGTGTTTGTCGGTAGGAGGGCGGAGCCCCCTGCCACTTCTCCACTTTGACAGGAGGCTCCACCCCCCCTGTTTCCTTGTGTTTGCCGGCAAGAGGGCGGAGCCCCTGCCATCTCATTTTGACAGGGGGCTTCGTCCCCCTGTCTTTGTGTTTTTCGGCAGGGGACGGAGCCCCCCTGCCATCTCGTTTTGACATGGGGCTTTGTCCCCCTGTCCCTGTGTTTGTCGGCAGGGGGCGGAGCTCCCCTGCCATCTCATTTTGACAAGGGGCTTCGTCCCCCTATTCTTGTGTTTGTCGGCAGGTGGCGGAGCCCCCCTGCCATCTCGTTTTGACAGGGGGCTTCGTCCTGCTGTCCCTATGTTTTTTGGCAGGGGGCGGAGCCCCTCTTTCATCTCATTTTGACAAGGGGCTTCGTCCCTCTGTCTCTGCGTTTGTCGGTAGGGGGGTGGAGCCCCTTGCCACCTCTCTTGGTTGACAGGGGGCTCTGCTCCCCTTGTCTTTCGTCTTGTTTGCCGGCATGGGTGAAGCCCCCCTGCCATCTATTTTGTTGTTCGACAGGGACTTTGTTTCATTGTCCCTCTTTAGTGGCCAGGCCCTTGTCTCATCTTTGTCTTGCACGCTAACTTTTTACGCTTGCATGTTGCACTATGTAAAGCACACGTATCCCGTGGCCCGAGACCATTCGTACTTACGCCTGCAGATGTTTGGGAACCCGCAACCCCTCAAGGTAGGAGAAAGTTGCGTTAAAGGACTTTGAATGAACAAAACTAAAACTAAAGAAAAGATAATTGAACAAGAGGACAATTATATACGTATACATATAAGTTATATATGTACGTTCTTTAACTCAAGGATGTGATTTCGCGATCCTTGTCCTCTTTATCTTTCCAGCACTTAAGTTTCTGTTGCCTCCGCTCTTTATGTGCCTAGGCTTTACTTTTTGTCTTTCAACTCAAGGACGTGGTTTCACGATCCTTGTTCTGCTTACTTTTTGGCACTTTACTTCCTTCTACCCCGCGCTTTATACGCCTTGGTTATTTACGTTTTAGCACTTTACTTTTTGTTGCCCCGCACTTTACTCCCCTTGGCCTTGTGCTTGATCTGCTTGTTTATGCTCTTACTGCTTTACTTCTTGCTTGTGTTATGTAAATTGCGATCATGATATTGTTTCTATTTCTCAGGTATCTTTAGAGATTGCTGACAGTTTTGAGCTTGTTTGAGTGCCTCCTTGTGGCCCGTGGCTATCAGTCTAGTCGCATCTCTTGACATTGATATGTGATGCTACGATGAGTAGCACGAGGTGGATAGACCTCATGGTATGCGATAAAACAAAATTATGGAAATCTCACTAAATGGTAATCATGTGCCTTCACAGGCAAGATGCTCGAGTGGGTCGAATAGACCAAGGCATGTAGAGCAAGGCGAGATGAAGAAAAACTCCTTATCATACTTGTTTGAGATGGTTCATCAAGGGAGAGGATGGATGGTACAAAACCTTCAATGGACAGGCCATTAATGGCTATTACGGGCAAAGGTCCGGCTTCCAGTCATCGGAAGTAAGAGAAATGGCGTTACCAAAAGTATCCTAGGTGTTAGTCGCCCGACACTTCTGCAAAAGTTGGATGCATCCTTGGGCCCTGTTTGCCTTTGAGAACCTACTCTCTTGGCCACTGGTCGTTCCCTTAGGAGCGGACTCAGTCAGTCATTCGGGGTATAATAAAATACATAGCATAATGGACCCCCGAATGGATCTTGATTGTTTCTACGTTTATACATTGTGTGTATCCACAATGGCCAACTAATAATCAGAACACAATATGGCATGCTCACAGTTGTTCTTCGTTTTAGATTTTGACTGCTTGTTTTACCTTGCTACTAGTTTACTACTTGCGATAGTTAGAAGGTATGCATGATAAGTCTTGTAGTGACTGCTTACAGTTAGATTGTTATCACTGTAATGTTAGCCTGCTTGAGCTCATGATGATATTCTGGTTAGCTTTGCTATTCACCTGCTTATTGCCTATTGCATCAGTTTCTATCTGCTTAGATTTGAGCATGCTTTAGATTAGTTGTTGTTCATCTTATTCTTTTTGCGCACCTACCAGTTTTCAGGACTGACCCCATTTTTATGGGTGTAGATGACACGTAGGCTCTCCTGACAGGCGGTGGTGCAATGCTACATGATCAAAGCCTCACCTCTCTCGTCGGCGTTCTGGCTACTTTTTTTTGGGTTTTGTACTTTTGTTATTAAGGGTGGATGACTCCCCCTGTTCTGTACAGACTAAACCTTTTTATGGATAAACTCTTTTCTATTTTTTGCTCACTGTTTGGCTTAGTTAGAAAATGGGTTTGTGCTGGGTCTTTTTGCTAACGTGCTCAGAAGAATCGACTTGTGCTTTTATCTAAAACCTTTGGTATCTTTAAAAATCTTTGCTTCAAACTCTGACTTTCGAAGGTGATTTCATTCAAATCTTCTTGTCTCAAGTCAAACTTCTGGGGTGTTACAATTTTTGGTATCAGAGTAGAACGAGAAAGGTTGAGCTTCGATCATCAAGCGTTCCACCGCACTGTAAGTAGACCTTTGTTATCTTTTGATTTTGAATTTGATAAATTAATGTATTGCTTTTACTTTGATCAGTGTTGTGTAATGGGCACGTCAGTTGGTCCTAGTGGCTGTCACGACAGGGGTGCGCGTAGAATGTGTGCTCATCCGGTTAGAGGTAGGGGCCTCTTTGTGGAAAGGGGAGGACTTAGGGTGTCCTGGGAGGATTATTGGGCAAGCCGCCCACCCCCACCGACCTTTACGGACGAGACGGGTAGTCCGCTACTGTCAAACTTTCGGATACCGTTGACAGCGACGTGGTCTTCGGTTTATGAATGAATGGGTGGGCATGTGCCTACGCGAATTCAAGTGAATCGGCAGGTTACGCCAGAAGCATCCGAGGGCGATAGTCCTATCGAGGTCCCAGTGGAATGTGTCTTCTCTGGAGATTTTAGGCACACCTTAGACTCCTGCCTTCTTAAGGTGGAGCACGATGAGGCTCTTGCGGCCCAGGATTCGGCTGAAGCTGCCATCCCAGACCTGAATGTGCTAGATCTACCTTTGGCGGTCCTTGAGCAACCTTTACCCCCGGTAATTCCGGAGGGCCCGGTGCTCCTAATTCATGTTGTTGATTCTTCGATCAACATTTTAGATTCAACTACGAGCACTTCAGTCTCGCTTGACTACACAGCTTCGACGCCAATGTACGAAGTGGAGGTTCCCTCCGATGAGCCACTCCCTTTCACCCCTCGATGTAGGTTTAGGCGCACGGGCGATAAGAGGGAGTACCTTCGACAATTCGATAGTCACTAGAGGGAGATAATGCTTGCATAATTTTGTTAAACTTTTGTAAGGGAGTTTGCGAACTCCCGTGTAGATAAGTTCTTTTTGGCTTGTACACCAGCATCGCTGGGATTTTGTATATGTAATGACTTACGGATTTATAAAGTATTCTATTTTTTTTATTAATCTTGGTGCATTCTGACTTGTACCTTATGTTATTGTCTAGGATGGCGTGACAGTCGAGCGAGGATTTGACTAAGGATGGGCTCGAGCGCAGGGGATTCATTATGGATTCCCTCAATGCATTGGTCGAGGCAATCCAGAATCAGGGTACTGCGTAGAGGGATCAGGCTCCTCCTGAGCAGAGGGTCAATTTTGAGAAATTATTAAAGTTGGACCCACCAATTTTCTCCAGTGGAGTGGACCCATATGAAACAGAGTACTAGGTCAGCGAGATTGAACGAGTTTTTGAGGTCCTTTCAGTCCCCGATGAGAAGAAGACCTTGTTTGGGTCTTTTTGACTGAAGGACGAGGTGCATGTTTGGTGGGTAACTACTTGAAGGATGTGATTCTTAAGCGTGGGTATGGTGCCTTGGGAGACCTTCAAGAAGGCATTCCTCGACAATTATTTTCCCCCTCATGTGAGGGAGAAAAAGAAGATTGAGTTCTTGGAATTATGCCAGGACAACCTATCGTTGAGCGAGTACATGACAAAATTTCAGCAGCTAGAGCGTGACTATCCCAACCTTTTTGAAGATGAATGTGAGCGGGCACGAAAATTCATTAGGGGTCTAAAGGAAGGGCTCAAACCTAGGGTTCTCACAAGTATGCCTATAACCTTCTCTACGGCTGTTAAAACGACCGCCTTTCTTAATGAGGACTGGGAGCGTACGAAGAGCGCTCAGGCCAAGAACCTGCGGCAGGTGGTGATCGGAAGAAGGTTCAGCCCCGCGTTTAGTCTAAGCAATCATTTTTGCCTGTTAAGATTGAGTAAGGAAAGCAACCAGTCCTGCCCGTTAAGATCGAGGAGGCGAAGCAGTCGGTTCCTCTAGCCAAGAGGCAGCGGAAGCAGTCAGTCTTATGTCGCGAAGGCAGGATTGTTTTGTCTCCTCCAGGTCTTCCGAAGGTGGGATTTTGGATTCCACGATCGGTGAGCGAGACCAAGATGATTTCAGCACTGAAGGCGCAGAGTTTCTTACGAAAGTGATGCTATGCTTTTCTAGTAAGTCTTATTCAATCAGTTGCGGCACCGACTCCCCTTGGCGAGTTGAACGTAGTTCGTGATTACTCAGATATATTCCCCCAGGAGTTGCCTGGTCTTCCTCCGCCTCGTGTGGTGGATTTTTGTATTGATCTGCTACCCGGTATTGCACCTATCTTGAAGGCCCCATACCGTATGGCGCCCGCAAAACTCAAGAAACTCAAGAAGCAACTCCAGGAGCTTATGGTTCAGGGTTCATTCACCCTAGTGTGTCACCTTGGGGAGCCCCTGTCTTATTTGTTAAGAAGAAGGATGGATCTTTGAGGTTGTGCATCGACTATCGGATGTTCAATCAAGTTACTATCAAGAACAAATATCCACTACCATGTATTGAGGATCTATTTAATCAATTGCAAAAAGCTAGGGTCTTCTCAAAGATCGATCTTAGATCCGAATATCATCAGCTCCGGATCAAGGAGGGTGACATTTCAAAAATGGCTTTTCGTACTCGGTACGGGCATTATGAGTTCACTGTTATGCCTTTTGGACTCACTAATGCCCCATCATCTTTTATGGACCTTATGAACAGGGTATTCAGACATTTCTTGGACACTTTTGTAATTGTGTTCATTGACGACATCCTGGTATATTCGGAGAGTTGGGAGCAGCATCGGGAACATCTGACCATTGTCTTAGAGACCTTGCGAAGGGAGTGCTTGTTTGCCAAGTACTTCAAATGCGAGTTTTGGCTCGAGGAGGTGATGTTTTTGGGATACATCATTTCAAAGGAAGGGGTGTCCGTAGATCCTATGAAGGTTGATGTTGTGTTGAACTGGCAACAATCGAAAAATGTGTGCAACATTCAAAGTTTTCTTGGGTTAGCTGGATATTATTGAAGGTTTATCCAGGATTTCTCCAAGATCGCTCAGCCTATGACCATGTTGTTGAAGAAAGAGACCAAGTTCGTTTGGGACGATAGTTGTGAGGCATGTTTTCGATCCTTGTAGGAGCGGCTTACTACTGCCCCTATCCTGGCCTTGTCTTTTGGTCAGAAAGGATTTGTGATTTACACTGATGCATTAGGTACGGGCCTCGGTGGTGTTCTTATGCAAAATGGTTGGGTGATAGCGTATGCCTCTCTTCAGCTCAAACCGCACGAGAGAAATTATCCGACACACGATTTAGAGTTAGCTGTCGTAGTCTTTACATTGAAGGTACCGCAACATTACTTGTACGATGTGCAGTTCGAGGCTTTTACTGATCACCAGAGTCTCAAATACTTTTTTTCCCATAAGGAACTAAATATGCGTCAATGACGATGGCTCGAATTCCTTAAGGACTATGATTTCTCTCTCTCTTATCACCCAGGAAAGGCGAATATTGTGGCAGATGCCCTCAGCCGCAAATCTTCACGGGCCTTGGTCAACACATTAGCTGCTGTATGCAAGATGATTGAGGTTTTTGTCTCGTGGAAACCTTTCGTTTCCTCTGCAGGCTCGTTACATTTGTCTAATCTCGTGGTTCTTCCAGATTTGTCTGCCAGGATTATTGTTGGACTGAGGGATGATCGACTCTACGAAGGGTTAAAGGCAAGAGCGACTCGGGATGATACTCCTTTCTGTCTGAGGGAAGATGGTAGTATTTGGTTCAAAGACCGTCTTTGGGTCCCTAGTGACCCTGTTTTGAAGAACAAAATCTTAACCGAAGCACACGGGTCCAGGTATACCATCCATCCTGGGGGTACAAAGATGTTCAAAGATCTGCAGTAGAATTACTGGTGGAGCGGCATGAAGTGTGAGGTAGCGGAGTTCATTTTCAGATGTTTGACTTGCTAGCAGGTCAAGATCGAGCACTAGCAGCCTGGTGGGGTCATGCAGTAGTTTGAGATCCCGCTATGGAAGTGGGAAGATATTACTATGGATTCCATTGTCAGTCTACCTAGGACCAAGAGAAAGCATGATGCGATTTGGGTGATTGTCGATCGACTCACCAAATCAACGCATTTTTTGCCTTATCGTCTAGGCCAGTCGGTGGACAACCTAGAGGATTTGTATATCCGCGAGATCGTGCGATTGCACGATGTGCCAGCCTCTATCATATCTGACTGTGATCCAAGGTTCACCTCGAGACTTTGGGGACAACTTCAGCAAGCGTTGGGCACTAAGCTAAAGTTTAGCACTGCCTTTCATCCTCAGACTGATGGACAATCTGAGCACACGATCCAGACTCTAGAAGACATGTTGCGAGCTTGTATGATAGACTGAAAAGGGGAATGGGAATCCCACGTCAGTTTAGCGGAATTTGCATACAACAATAGCTACCATGCTAGCATCGGTATGGCTCCTTATGAAGCCTTGTATAGAAGGCCTTGTCAAGCGCCAATATACTGGGATCAGGTGGGTGAGCGAAGGCTTGATTCACCCATCGTGCTTGAGCACTATACGCAGCAGATACATCGGATTTGAGAATGGCTTTGTACAGCATAGAGTCGGCAGAAGAGTTATGTTGATTGTCGTCGTCGTGAACTTTCATTCATTGTTGGAGATATGGTGTTTGTTAAAGTATCTCCAACAAAGAGTGTTTTTCGATTCAGAAAGAAGGGAAAGTTAAGTCCCAGATATGTTGTGCCTTTTGAGATTTTAGGACGGGTTGGTGAGGTAGCCTATTGTATGGCGTTACCTCCACAATATGCACAGATTCACAACATTTTTCATGTGTCTATGCTGAGGAAGTACATCCATGATCCTTTCCACGTCATTTGTTTTGATGATGTGGATATTCGCGATGACCTGACCTTCGAGGAAAACCTGATAGAGATTGTTGATCATTGTGAGCGAGTGACGAGATCAAGGATGATACCTTTTGTTAAGGTTCGATGGCAGCACCATGGCATTGACGAATATACTAGGGAACCCGAGGCTGATATCAGAGAGAAATACCCTGAATTATATTCCTAGCTTCAATTGCAATAAAATTTTGAGGACTAAATTCTTTTAAGTAGGGAAGGATATAAAGTCCACTTAAAAAAAAAAAAGTCAGACACGTATCCGACACCCGCTAGGCACGTGTCGGACATGTGCCTCGGTTGATCTGCCGCTTCGGACCCAGGCTGGACCCGGGTCTGCACCCGAGCTGGACCAGAATCCACTCCCAGCCTGGGACCCAGCTTCTCGAACGATCGAGAAACCTGTGCCTTTTAAAAAGGCACAGACGCCTTGGGAGAGGGACTGATGCCCTTGCCTGTTCTCTCTCTTCTCTGCGTTTTCGCCCCCTCTTTCCTCTCGTTCCTTGTGGCCATAGTTGTCGGTGAGTGTAGCCGACGACTGCCTCCTGTTCTTCTTTGATGCATGGGTGTCAGTGACCCACTGCCTTCCTTTGCGGCTCCGGCGCCTCCACACCCCCTTGTTTCTCTTTGTCTGTCGGCGACACCGGAGTCTTCGCCGGTAGTCCCCATGTATGTAAACCTCTCTCTCTCTCTCATCTTGCTACGTCAACAAAGGGCTCCATCCCCCTGTCCCTTTGTTTGCTGGCAGAGGGGCAGAGCCCCCTTGACGCCTTTTCTTTTTGACAAGAGGCTTTGTCCCCTTGTCTCTCTGTGTTTGTCGGCAGGGGGCGGAGCCCCCCTGCCATATCATTTTGACAGAGGGCTTTGTCCCCATGTCCCTGTGTTCGTCGGCAGGGGGCGGAGCCCCCCTGCCATCTCTTTTTGACAGGGAGCTTCGTCCCAGTGTCCCTGTGTTTTTCGGCAGGGGGTAGAGACCCTCTGCCATCTTGTTTTGACAGGGGGCTTCGTCCCCCTGTCCCTATGTTTGTCGGCAGGGGGGCGGAGCCCCCTGCCACTTCTCCTCTTTGACAGGGGGCTCTGCCTCCTGTTTCTATGTGTTTGCCGACAGGGGGGCGGAGCCTCTGCCATCTCATTTTGACAGAGGGCTTCCTCCCCCTGTCCCTGTGTTTGCCGACAGGGGGGTGGAGCCCCCTGCCATCTCATTTTGACAGAGGGCTTTGTCCCCTTGTCCCTGTGTTTTTCAACAGGGGGCGGAGACCCCCTGCCATCTCGTTTTGACAGGGGGCATCATCCCCCTGTCCTTGTGTTTTTTGGCAGGAGGCGGAACCCCCTTGCCATCTCATTTTGACAAGGGGCTTTGTCCCCCTGTCCCTGTGTTTGTCGGCAGAAGGTGGAGCTCCCCTGCCATCTCGTTTTGACAGGGGGCTTCATCCCCCTTTCCCTGTGTTTTTCGGTAGGGGGTGAAGCCCCCTTGCCATCTCGTTTTGACAGGGGGCTTCGTCCCCCTGTTCCTTTGTTTGTCAGCAAAGGGGGCGGATCCCCCTGCCTCCTCTCTTGGTCGATAGGGGGCTCCGTCCTCCTGTCCCTTCTGTGTTGCTGACAGGGGAGCGGAGCCCCCTGCCATCTTTTTCAGCTGACTGGGGGGCTCCGATCCCTCTGTCCGTTGCTATTGCCGGTGGAGGGGCGGAGCCCCCTGCCATCTTTTTTAGCTAACAGGGGGGCTCCAATCCCTCTGTCTGTTGCTATTGTTGGCAGGGGGCGTAGCCCCCTACCATCTTTTTCAGCTGACAGGGGCTCTGATCTCCCTGTCCGTTGCTATTGTCGGCGAGGGGGCGGAGCCCCCTGCCATCCGCCTGGTCAACAGAGGGCTTCGCTCTCTCTGTCTTTCGTCTTGTTTGTCGGGAGGGGGCGAAGCTCCCCTGCCATCTATTTTGTTGTTCGACAGGGACTCTGTTTCCTTGTCCCTCTTTAGTGTCCAGGCCCTTGTCTCATCTTTGTCTTGCACGCTAACTTTTTACACTTGCAGGTTGCACAACGGAGTGCACACGTATCCCATGGCCCGAGACCATTCGTACTTACGCCCGTAGGCGTTTGGGAACCCGCAACTCTCCAAGGTCGGGAAAAGTTGCGTGAAAGGACTTTGAATGAACAAAACTAAAACTAAAGAAAAGATAATTGAACAAGAGGACAATTATATACGTATACATATAAGTTATATATGTATGTTCTTTAACTCGAGGATGCGGTTTCGTGATCCTTGTCCTCTTTATCTTTTCAGCACTTTACTTTTTGTTGTCGTCATGCTTTATGTTCCTAGGCTTTACTTTTTGTCTTTTAACTCAAGGACGCGGTTTCGCGATCCTTGTCATGTTTACTTTTTGGCAATTTACTTTCTTTCGCCCCGCGCTTTATGCGCCTTGGCTATTTATGTTTCAAAACTTTACTTTCTGTTGCCCCACGCTTTACGCGCCTTGGCCTTGTGCTTGACCTGCTTGTTTATGCTCTTACTGCTTTACTTCTTGCCTGCGTTATGTAAATTGCAATCATGCTATCCCTAGATGATGCAAGTGTGGGAGGGATTCTGATGGTGGTAAGGGTTTAGTGAGGTATATAACAGTGCCAGTGCAGGGAAGTGAGAGTGTGTGCTGTGAAAAATGTGGTGTAAGGTGTTGTAGTATGGTGATGGGATGAAGTGCAGCCAGGTATTGTTGTAAGGGTGTTGTGGGGTGGCTGTAAGACAATGGATGGGTTGTAGGGAGTGACGAGCAGGGAATTAGTGTAGAGGTATGATTGCAACTTACAACAGGTAAGTGTAGGGGCTGTGAAGGTGTTTTGTGAAGGAGATGCAAGAAATTATATGAGTACACAACTTTGTGTAGATGTGAGTGCTATGAGTGTGGGTGAAGGGAAGTGTATATAATGAAGAGTGTAGAGATGGTTAGTGCCAAATGAATAAGGGTAGGAAACATAATTTACGGCAGCTTGAATCATAATAAAATAATAAAAAAAAATCATAACTATTTGCTGCAAAATCTAAAAGGTCACAGTAATTTGCAAGCTGTGGTGAAGGCTCAAAGACCCAACATTGATGCTTGTCAAATGGATGCCCCTGTTTGATATGATTATAGCCTCTAGTTTTCAAAACCAGTGTCTCAAAGAACATCTTGGAAGTTTCTTTCGAGTTTTACCAACTAGAAGGCGATCAAGAGGTAAGGTTTTCTGAGTTGGCACTCCAAACTTGCTGGAGTCCCATTCTATTGACTCAAACAAAGGTTTTGAGGTACTTAGCAGCACCCCTTGTTCATATTGACCATCCACTATTATCCTCAAATTGATTCTGTTCAGTAGTTGAAACATTCATCCCTCCATCCTCTTCAAATTCTGCTTCATCATCCACACTCAGAAGCTCTATGTTATTTCCATCACCCCCATAGCCAGTTCTCTCAGCATAAATTATCATCCAAGTCTCTTTTGGCGAAGGCATTCTCAATAGCGTGTTGATTATCCGGTAGAGGATCCCTATTGGCTTCGTGATCCGTAGCATCTACGATATGTATAGAAACAATCTGTGTTTCTGACTGCAATGAAGCTGGACAAAATGCACCATCATGTAGATCCTTATGCTCAGTCAAAATATTGCTACCAAGACCAACCATTTTGGTCATAACTTTATGTTCAACTGAATCCACTGACTCTCTTCTGATTCTCTCTTATGTATATTCATCAGTAGTTGCTTCTGAACTTAGGGGCACGAAAGGTCCTAATTAAGGAGAACTAGGAAGTATGGGAGGGTGTAAGAAGTGTTGTGCCAGTGAAAGAAGGTGAAGTGGAAGAATGTACACAATGGAGTGCAACCTAAATGCAACTGTGCGTGAAGCACATGGTATTGGTTCTAATTCAACAGTTTAAACAATGTGCTAGCATGAGACAATAAAAAAAATAAAGGGTCACCAGAGATTCATCTGGCTGAAGACGTAAAATTTTACGCTCTATGGGAGGCAACCCATATTAGTGTTGTGATATTAGTAGTTTTGCATTTTTTCTGTCATTTTCTTTATTTATGACCATGAAGGTTAGATCATGTATGCATTGCATTTTGTAAATTTTTATGAGTTATAAGCATTGAGACAAGTGGAATCTCTGTAGAGCCAGTAAAGAGCAGTATCAGGTAAGATTCCACAGTGCAAATCAGGTGATTTCTACTACTTTCTTCCTATTTTTTTTTGTTTCTCATGTGCATTCATATAGTTTCATGCAAGTATGGGGGAATGCCACTAAGGACAGTGTCATTCAAGCATGAGGGAGGGTGTAGTTTGCATACCCTAATATTTTTCTGTCTTTGTACTTGAACATTGATGAAAACTCATAAAAATTAGGCTTTTAAAGAATGAGTTTGACCTTATATGAATGCATTATATAATCTAATATTTTTAAAGAATTTTTAAGCCCCAATTTTTTTTGACACTAATCTAGAAAAACGTGGTTATTTGTATGGATTTCAAAGAAATGGTGATAGATGCATGTTAGAGTTTATTTTGAATCACAAGTATGAATATGCATAATTTTATTTTTGAAAACTAAGCAATTGAACAACATTGAAAAGAAGAGCTTAAAAGTAAAAAAAGAGCATATGTTTAGTTGTTTGATCTCTTCGTATTCCTCAGTAGCTGGGCTCAGACACAAGTTGAAGTGTTTGATTTTCATGTCGAAAAGGATAACAAAGGAAAAAAATAAAATAAAAAAATTAAGAGCATGAAAGAAAAAGTTTAGTACTTAGGAGTAATCATTGAGAAAACATGTGTAGAAAATATATGAGTGAGGATAAGTAAATAATGGCATGTATATATTTGATTTTCTGAGAATAAAGGAAAAATGATTATGGGTTTTCTTAGAAAAGTAAAAGAAAAAGTTTTACTCTGTGGTGGCATGCAAAAGACTCTAATTATATTTTGAAAGTGTAATGGCATATAATATTTGTGAAAACAAAATCCTTAGTTGCCTAATGCTTCTTGAATTGGAATCTTTATGCATACATGACAGGGATGTTTGTGGGTAGCATCACTGCAAACCCTCACGAGACCTTACTCGTCCACTGGGGTAACCCAAGGGTTTAAAGGGCTCGTTGCATACGCTAAATGCAATCGTGATTCCTACAAAAGTGAGTTAGGTTTTTGTTCTTTTTAGTTCATTTTTGTTTTTGTTAGGCCAATTTGCTAAAGGACTAACAAACGATAAGCATGAGAAAATTTAATCATGCATATATTTTATATTTTATTCATACTATTTTATGCATGATTTATATAAAAATTGCATTAAAAATTCATTCTTATCTTTATTTTTGAGAAACTGCATTGAAATTGAAAATATCGGAAAATCGCATATTTCAGAGCTTGCCCTACATTTTTCAGTGTTTAGTTTAGTTTAGAGGTTTCTAATCTATAGTTTAATTAGATTAGGAGTTAGTGAATTGATTTTAATTAGTTAGAAGTATTCTTTTTAAAAAAATATATTTTCTAGCGGGGATCTCTTTTAGAATTTTTGAATTTTTTATGGACTTCCATAGAAAAATATGTTTCGACCTAGGAATTAGTATAAATAATACTTTTAGAGCTACAACTCATGTTTTTCCCTTATGAGAAAACACATGCATCTTCTCCCTCTTCTCTTCTCTTTTTCCTCATCTTCGTTCTCAATCGGTTCTCCCTCGATCTCTTCCTTTCTCCCTTTGATTCATCTTGCTTCTAACGTTCTTATGTCATCGATTCTTTTTTGCCTTGCTTGACGAAGGCACGTGCAGCTTAAGGAAAAGTCATCTTCTTTTTCTCCACCCTTCCATCGGAAGTAAATTTTACGGTTTGCTTCTTCTCCCCCATTTTGCCATAGTTCATAGTATTAAGCTTTGGCATAGCATATATCATATCATTGCATGTAGTTTCATTTGATCATTACATATTCATCGCATCTAGATTAGTTTAGTTTTATTTTCATCATCTAAAAATATATATAATAGTATTGTTTAATTGGTTATCTCGATTTATGTGCCAGAAGGTAAGCACATTCTTTTACTAGTTCTTTAGTTTGATTCATGTTAATTGTTGTTTTTCTTAGATGTAATTAGTTTACTTTCATAAATTAGTTCAGCTAGATTTAGTTTAGATTCAATAAAATTAACCGATTAAGGGTTTGCTTTGGTTTTAGTTAATTTATGATTTGCGATATTTAAATTTAATCGTTCTTGCGTGTTTTTATTTATAAGTTTGTTTATTTATGTATTTAATCATGTCTTTCATTGCTTTCAACATATTAGATTAGTTAGTTTAGTTTTAATTAATTTGAATTAGTTATTTCATTATAGTAGAAATCGGTAGATAGAAATAGTTAATTAGTTTATTTATATATATATATATATATATATATATATATATATATATATATTATTTATTCAGCCGAGTAGTTTAAATTATTTATTGTTTTCAATAATCAGTTAAGTATATTTCCAATTCGAGAATTTTTATTTTATGCACTTATATCACACTTTAGTTGTTAATTAATTATCATTTTATCCGATTTAGATACTGATAATTTTCTTTTAATTAGTTAATTTTAGTTTAACGTTAATTCTTTTTCTTAGTAATTAAATTAGTATAGGTTCAAATTTATGTTATTAGAATCATTAGAAATTAATTAGTTAATGTAATTTAGTTAAGTCACATTAGCCGATTGTTATTATTTATGTTTATGTCAATTATCGACTTTTGTTAGATAGAAGTAGTTTGTCATTTGCTTTATTATTCAGTTAATTAAAATTCTTGTGTAAATTCGGTTAGTATAGTTCTTTATGTTAGTTGATTTCATTCTTATTAGTTAGTTGACTTCTTTTGTCATTTAGTGCTTTAAGTTTTTATTTAGTTTATGAATTAGTTCCTATTTATTAATAGGTAGTTTTACTATTTCGTCTTTTAGTGTAGTGGGTAGTTACATGTTATGAGTTGTTTCATGATAATTTATTTCATGTTTTTGTGATTTTTGGATGAAACTAACCTTGAATTTGTGTGAGTTTTTGTGCTTTGTTTTGTGTTTTATTTTTTTATTCTTACAAGAAAGCATTCAAACGTGTGGTGAGCCCTTAAAAGTACTTTCGAAGAGCCCTCTGAAGTCCTGAAAGATCTCTTCAAAAGATCCCTTCAAATGGCCCTTCAGGCCCCTCAAGGAGCCCTAAAAAAAAGGAAAGGTTATAGCAACAAAACAAGAGGGACTAGAAACTCAAGCATTGAAGACCTTTTCTTTTATTTTTAGATTAGAATTTATTTTATTTTATTTATTTAATTCATTGGGTCTATAATAAAACCGTTTATTTATTCTTTGTAAGCCCTCCATAAATGGTCATACTCTTAGTTTAGTTATTTAATTAATTCATTTTATTGTGGCAATAAAGAGTAGTTTAGCTTTTGTGGAATACGAAGTACTTTCTCCCATTCCTTGAGATCAACCCAGACTCCACCACTTGTGCGAGCCGATTTTTATTATTTGGTGTCTGACTTGCATAAACTGTTTTCATCAAAAATATTGTTTTAAAAATCTAATTCATAAAACTTACACCAGTATGTTTAAAATTAAATGTTTGAGGAGGTTGGAGAAGTATATGTTTATATTTGAATGTATGTTTCAGGATGTATAAACACTAGTGTATGTTTATATTTGAAGTGTATGTTTATATTTAAATGGATATATGTTTGAGGATGTTTGAAGTGTATATTTGAATTGTATTTTCCATTTTGTTTAATGTAATATAAAAAAATATATTTTAATACTAATATAAAAATTTTATTTTTGCAGGTTTAAGACCTATAATGGCAACATTTCTGTGTTGTTGTTATTCGCCTTAACCCTATGTTGTCGTTACAACCTATAACAATGACTTAATTTTCGCCTTCATAGGATGACTTACTTCTCACTGTTATCAACTATAACAACGAGTTAATTCTCTCTGTTACAAGCTATAAAAGTGACAAAAAATGTCGCAGTTATAGGTATGTTGTCGCTATTGGTGTTCCTAGTTTTAGCATGATTCTTTGTCGATATTGTGTCACACATTAACGATGACCTATAAATATTGTCATTATTACTCAATCAAAGCCAAAAACTGGCGGCCATTTTTTGTCACCATTATAGACCTATAGGGACGATAAATAGGGCATTATGAATGAGAAAAGTTTCTGCTATTGACCCTCATCCTTCTTGTGTATGAGGCACAAGTAAGAATGAACTAATAGCATATCAACCTCAATAAAAAAGATGCAAACGTATAAGAGAGGACGTTTATCACTCAGTGACATTTCCACCTCGGTCACCCTGCTTTACGTATCATTTATCAATTGATTGGTAGATTTGACTTACCGTATTTTGGTAGAGTATGATCTTATATTTGTGATGCTTATCAATTTCGAAAACATCATAAACTTCCTTTTTTTCATAGTATGCATGTTATTTATGAGCCTTTAAAACTTACTTTTGCTGACTTGTTAGAGTCCTCTCTTGTTTATAGCATGAATGAATTTAGATATTATATTAATCTTATTAATGGTTGTTTAGGTCTCATCGAATGAGGTTGAGCCAACTTAAAAAAAAACTATGTTGTCAAGACTGTTTTGTCTCCCCAAATGAAATCAGGCCAATTTTGAAAAAGGAATTGGGTTGCTAAGACTGTTTGGTTCTTGCCTGACGATGTCGGGCAACTTTTTGAGAATCAATTGGGTTGTCGAGACCGTTTGGGTCTTGTTGAACGAGGTGGAGATAGTTTTGGAAACCAACTGAGTTGTCGAAATCCTTTGGGTCTTGCTGAATGAGGTTGGGACAATTTTGAAAAGTGAACCAAGTTGCCAAGACCCATTGAGTTTCACTGAACAAGGTCCGATCAATTTTAAAAAAAGAACTAGGTTGTCGAGATCATTTGGGTTTCGCCAAACAAGGTCAAGCTAGTTTTTAAAATTGGATGATCTTTTTTAGGCTAAAGATGAGAGAGTTTATCATTGCCCCTATTGCAAAAAAGTTTTTGAACTATGGTAGTCAATATTAACCCTTAGGCCATGATTAGAACTACCATGTTAAGTTTTCACTTTCTTGATTTCCTTGTTTTTTTCTTTTCTAGGTGAAATTTGATTATGTTTTTTCCTTAGCAGGTAGAGTTAGCAACTCGGAGAACCATTGTGCACGCTGCACTATCTCCTAAAGTATTGTCTATCTATATTGCTAACTTGATATTTACATCTACCCTCCTCTCGATCCACTGACCAACTAACCTTTTACATGTACCAGAGAGAGAAAATGTTAGGCTTTTGGCAAGGGTAGCATAGGAGGTATAACACTCTCCTTTTTGCCATAAAACCCATTTTAATATTTGAAGTCTTTATGATTTTTTTAAACTTTTGTAAAGAACTCATGGGGACAAATACAAGTACTATGCATCCACCTATGCATGGCTGCAGACAAGAGAATTGACAATAGACCTGCTAACAAACCTGTGTGCCCATGGACATGGCATTGCTGCCCCAGTAGCTGCCACCTTTGTCCTCTTTGGCACAATTGAGATACCACGCTCTCCTCACCATCCTACCCATGGGCTATCGAAAATGGGCACATCACAGCAGGGCGATGTGGGACATGGATGCTCATAGCCAGGCATACCGATAGGACGCAAGGCATCCCGCCTCAGCAAGGGGAGGCGAAGGTGTTCGAACTAGGTGGCTTGAAACATATCGTAGGAAGCAGAAGGACAAAGTTATCTGCACACACCTAACTCTTAGGATCTCTATGACTAGAATCTTGTATGCATATATGATTCATGAAGTATGCAGTTTGCTTTCATGATATACAATAAGACTTATGCTTGGCTACTCTTGTGTTTCTATGAATTGGCTAATGATAGCAATGAATGATAATCATTTAGGGGTTGGATCTTTTTGTTCTTTTTAGATTTTTAAAATATTGGGAATCCCCTCCCTAAATACATTTATGTATTTGAGATTCCTTCACCTCAGTCCTTCCTCCTCTCTAGTTGGAATAAGGTAGTGATACTTGTCTTCATTGGGATTTTTTTCTTTTCATTCTACTTTGGATTCAAGCAACTAGTTATAGTAACTTGAGATTAAGTACCAAAGAATTCTATTAGTCCTAATTGTCCTCTCTAAGACTTGAACGCTAAATTATCAAAGTTGACAAGAATGCATTCAAATACACTTTTTACCCCTAGTAAGTTCATTGGGATATTTTTCTAGCTCAAAAATGGGTTATTCCTCACTTTTTTCCATTCTGACTTGAGACCTAACAATCATGAGTCGCATGGACACTTAGCCTTAGCAAAATGCCATGCTCTATCCAACATTTGCCTCTCAAAAGTCATATGTTTAGAGCTTGCCACCTTGCCTTAAGCCCAGAGGTAAGTATTGGTTTTCTTCTAGCACACACTTTTCTATTTCAACCTCTACCTCTAAGGCAATCATATGAATAGAGTCCACCATCATGCCCAGGGTAGGTGTTAAACTTAGTGCACATCTCATACTTTTTCTTTTTTTAATGCTTTGTGTATTTTTTTGTGTATCATGTTTTTTTACTATCGAGATGAAAAAGGCCTCTTAGGAGCTCAACGATTAAACACATTGGCATTAAAAGCCATTAATGGCCACCTTTTTCCTAGAGAATTGGTTACTTGGGCAAGTTTCCAAAGGATATACACTCCTGCATTGATAATAATCTCGTACTCTTATAATTCATTCATGTAAACTTGTGGGATAGAATTATTTGATTGAAATACCTTCATCATCACATCATTACCTTATTTTTCTTGAAGGGATACACTTGAGAGAATAATCATTTTGAAAGGATTTTTTATTTAAATTGGATCAAAGATAATATTTTCTTAGATGAGTTGCATTGATTGGATCTGATAGCTCAACCCCATTGGCATCATTGGTGAACAAATATAATATTCTAGACATATGGACCCATCTAGCTCAAGTGCCATTTTCCTAAAGGATGACTGCCAGTGTGGCTGATTCATTTGAGGACAAGATCCTCAGCTTTGAATGATTGCTCAATCACATACTTTGCATAATAACACTCTACCTCCTTATATAACTGTTTGCATGTTCATCTATTGGAAGCCTCCTCTCATCTAAAAGGACTAACTCTACTAGATAGATTTCTTGTTGGAATTCTAAAGGCATCTTTAGGTAGCTACAATTTTAAGAGATGACAATTATACTTGTAAGGGTAAAATGGTTTTGGTTTTGTATACAGCTACAATGCAATTTTTAGATATGGTAATTATACTTGGAAGATGTTTTGGTTCTGTAAAATGGTTCTTTTTTGGGGAGAAATTGACTTATCCTATAGGGTTTTGTTCATCTTTAAATGCAGAACACCTAAGCCTACCTACTATGATGGTTCTTTCTAACTGGTCTGGGTTGATTAGAATGTTGAAGGCTAGACTGGCTAGTCTATCGAGGAATTGGTTACCCTCTCTACCTGGGAGAAAGCACACCTATCAAAGTTTTGGATAGGTCCAACACTAGGTTATTATAGAGAATCTACCTTTACTGCTTGGCTTGCCACTCTTTGTTAACTTGGTTGATAACTAGTACGGAGCCTCCTACAACATATATTTCGTTGACTCCAAGCTCTATTAACACCTTCATTCCCTAGATTAAAGCTTCATATTCAACCATGTTATTGGTGCATAAGAATTCTAATTTCAAATAATAAGGTATCTTTGTTCCATTTGGAGTGACATACAAATCCAATGTTTGCTCCCCAAACATTCATTGATCCATCAAATAATATCTTCCAAGTTGGTCATTTCCCTTCCAAGATAAGGATATTCTCATATGGAAAATTATCTGGTGTTCATGTTTTCTCCTCTATGGGCAAGTCTGCTAAATAATCTGCTATTTTTGCCTTTTATGAATTTCTAGGATATGTGCTTCAAATTAAATTCCACTATGAGGACTCGTCATCTAGGAATTCTTCTCGTAAGTATTGGTTTATCAAGAGATATATAATCGGATCATACCTAAAGTAGAACATCACCTCATATTACACAAGGATGAAATCCAATCAAGAAAAAATTGAAGAAAATTGATCAAAGAGTGAAATTTTTGCTTGACCAACTTTCATCCTTGTGCAATCCAGGCATATCTTTAAATATCCAAGCAAAAATATCGATATATTGCCTAAAAAATGAGATCATTTCTTTTATCTCTTCTTCTACCAAGCAACTTCCAATCTTGATCATCTTGGGATTCTCAAAAGTTCCTAAATTTACCTCAAGGTTATCATTTCTGGGTTTTCCTCCCTTTTAAAGAGAGATTTAAACTTAGGTAACTAAGTGATATCTTCTCCCTCAGTTTCTCTTTGGGATTAAAGTTTAAATTCAAACTCCTTTGACTTGTCTCCACATGATCTTGATAAAAGAGCATCATTGGACATGTTGAAAAACACAAAAAATAAGGGGCTTGACAAAAACTTCCTTAATCTTATCGATAGAAATAGGATTCTCCTACACTGAAGAGGATAACTTGGATCCTTGAAGTGATATTTTTTTCTTGGTTTTTTTTATTTTTTGAAATTTTAAAACATTTTTTTTTTGGATTTTTGAGAATTTTTTACTGTTTGATTTTTCTAGTTTTTCAAAAAGTTGTAAATAGAATCCGAGTTTTGAATGCTTATCTAGGGTCATGGGACAATTTTCTCCTTCATACTACTGTCTGCTTTGATTTGTTGCTGCCTTGCTTTATACATGTTGATTTTCAACATAAATTGAAATCAAAGAGTTCATATTACTATTTAACTTTTGAGAATTTAAGGCATGAGTTCATGCAAAGGAAGAGATAATCATATGTCATTTGCTGCAACTGGACCCCCTACTGAGCTGATGATGGTGGCTCTTTTCCTGAAGTGATTCCTCAAGACCCACGTAAGCTCTTCTTGGTCTTTCTCTCCTCTTGGCCTCTTATAGCCAAGGCCCTAAGTTTCCATATTAGGTGTTGCTACAAGATGTACTTTTATCCCTTGTTGACCTTTCCTCAATCCTTTAAAAGGAATATAGCTCATTGTATTTGATCATGCATAGATTTTAGGTAAATTTTACATAAAAACATACATGATTTCATATTAAAATCAATTAAAAAACCCATCTTTATGCTAGGATAGAGCATTTTAATAAAAAATTTAAAAAATAGAAAAAATAGAGAAACATAGCTTTATTTTGCAATTTAGTATATATTGTTAATAAAATCATTTTGGTTTGATTTATAGAAAAGAAGAAAAAAAATTATTAAATATACATATTAGAATAATTATATTTTTTAGAAAAAAAAAATAGTCAAATGAGGTTTTTAAACAGATCAAGTGCCAAAGGTGAATCATGTGATCAATGCAAACGTACACTAAATACAATCACATATTCATTAAATGCTAGAACACTTGAATTATCAACACGATTCATGCAATTACTCTAAGTTTGGTGACATGATGTGCAAGTGGAAGTACTTATTCGTGTTGTAGCATTTATGTAACATTGTTCTCATGTAGTGTGTAAGCGTACATAAATCAAAATAATACAAGCATGATATTGCATGTTAGCTAATCTCAATTTCAACCATATTAGATGGTAAACAAGCTTAATCAGGTCGTTTGAGTTCAGTGACTTGGTGTCTCAGTTGGGCCGCACCCAACTTGGACCAAAAAAGAGAGAGATTTAAAACAAGTTAAAAGAAAATCATGACTTCCTATAATCAATAGAAAGATTTATGTTATTGAGATATTTAGAAGAAAATTCAGCCCTAACCTTAAACATAAAAGTAGTAGAATTATCTCTAATATTTCTACAGAATCAAATCGATCGAATTTTCATTGAAGGAATCAGGAGAAATTCTGAAAATACGGGACAATGTCGAGGGCGTTCTAGACTGAACAAGAACTAACAAAAATCTGAATGTTCTATATTTTGACAGAGGATTTGAAGGACTCTATAGACCGAATCAAGAAAAGTATTTAACTACAAAGTTGTCGGAATCTATCTTGGCTTTCCAAAATGTCTAAGAACACTAAAATTAGACATGTATCCAAGGCAATACATTCAATTTATTAGAGGTGTCTCTGACAACTCTAGATTCAGAAAAAACTAATGCATGCAATAATAATATTTTTAATAGAGCTTTTAAAGGACCATGTGTACCGAATCAGGCCAAACTTTTGACTACAAAGTTAGAGGTTTGCATCTGATCTTTTCAGAATGTCTAAGAACACCAAAATCCAACATGTATCAAGAGTGATACAATCGATTTATCAGAGTTGTCTCTGACAACTCTGGATTTTGGAAAGATCCAATGCATGGAAAAGCAACATATTTGACAGTGATTTTAAAGGACCATGCATACCGAATAAGGCCAAACCTTTAATTATAAAGTTAGAGGTCTGCGTTTGAGCTTTTCAAAACGTCTAAGAACACTAAAATCAGACATGTATCCAGAGCAATATAGTCAATTTATCATAGGTGTCTCTGACAACTCTGAATTCGGGAAAGATCTAATGCATGCAAAAATAACATATTTGCCAGAGATTTTAAAGGGCCATGCATACTGAATCAGGCTAAATCTTTAACTACAAAGTTAGATGTTTGTGTCTGAGCTTTTTAGAATGACTAAGAACACTAAAATCAGACATGTATCCAGAGCAATATAGTCCATTTATTAGAGGTATCTCTGACAACTCTGGATTCAGGAAAGATCCAATGCATGCAAAAACAACATATTTGACAAAGATTTTAAAGGACCATGTGTACCAAATCAGGCCAAACCTTTAACTACAAAATTAGAGGTCTGCGTCTGAGCTTTTCAGAACGTCTAAGAACACAAAAATCAGACATGTATCCAGAGTGATACAGTCAATTTATCAGAGGTATCTCTGACAACTCTCGATTCAGGAAAGATCCAATGCATGCAAAACTAACATTTTTAACAAAGCTTTTAGAGAACTTTGCATTTTGAATCTGGAAAAATCCTCAACTACAAAGTTGGTGAACTCTGTCTGGGCTTTTCAGAATGTCCAAAAATACCAAAATTTGATCAGTATCTAGGGAGATACAATCAAATCGTCGAAGGTGTCTTTGATAACTCTAGATTCAGGAAACTCGTTTTGACAATATATATATATATATATATATATATATATATATATATATTGAAACATAAATGTGTGTGTGTTCACGTGACGCATCTCACACAAGTGTTATAAACTGAATATAAGCAACAATACACAAATCTAATACACATGCAACTCACACACATGCATTTGGAAAATCCGGTTTCATGAAGCAAGAAGATACAATCACACATAATTCTTTGAAACAAAAACAAAGGATTTGCAAATAGAAGAAGGAAGAAAACTCACCCTCGATGCAACCGGAACAATGGAGGGATCTCCTCTTGCTTGGGCGTGTAGGATAGAGTCTCACGTGGTACCCAACCCTACACACTAGCAAGGTGGAGAGAAGGAAGGTCGGCTATGGT